>NC_058341.1:71481767-71790853 GCF_905475395.1 Chrysoperla carnea
AAATAAATATTATTAATAAATTAAAGATATAATAGAGTTTGATTTAATTCCCAATTGACAAGATAACTTTAATGAAAGGAAATTACATGAAGCCTTTTTACTTGCTACCATGTGAAAATAAATTTATAAATAAAATATATATAGGAAAAGTTCAGTATTGTTTAATTAACTTCAAAAATCTGAATTAAACAGTCTTACTATTATTACATCAAAACTACTATTACAAATATAAATACTATTATTACAATAGTTTATTATCACTACATAAAAAAAATCTATCTTTATTACAGTAGAAAATTTACTATCATTTTACAATAAACTCTCGTATAATACTTTAAGGATAAATTTGCCAATAAATATATATATAAGTCTATTATTTTCTTTTTAAAATACATCTATGAACATCAAATGTCAAACCAAAGAAAAATATGCGTAGTATTTTTAAAATTGAAGTGACAACCCATGCTTCCACTGTTTTCAAAAAAAAATAAATAAAATGTACAAAATAATACATTCAAACAAAATGTGACCACAGTTAGTGATATTTGTTATGTTTAAAGGTATCAAAAATTAATTAACCTAAAAAGTTTATACCACAGAAAATTGTATACTTTGGAAAAATATAAATTAGATTATAATAAATGTGTTGTATTGATTAAAAAAAAAAATATTACCTTTTGTTACATTGATTAATTCAAAAAGATACCTGACTTTTTCCTTTAAATAGATGAAAGCACCATAGTGGACCGTTTGCGAAACTTTAGCCAAATAAAAATCCAAACAAAATTTAATACATCTCAAGTTCGACAAAATTTCCATGCAAAAGAGAATGGTTCTCTTCAAAAAATTTGCGATAACATCTCGCAAGAGAAGGTGAGAAGATAGTCTCATCCTTGTCTAACAAAATTTGTTTTTATATCCCTGTCTAACAAAATTGTTTTATTTTTGTAGGTTCGAAAACAGTCGCTTGGTTAAAGAAAAAAATCAAGTACCCTTTATTAACAAAAAAAAATAATCTCAGAATATTTAATCAAAAAAAAAAAAAATTTTATAATATAATTAGTCAGCAATTAACATTATCTCATAATAACATAAATTAGTCAGCAATTAACATTAACCTATAAACATTTTTTTTTATAATTCCTATTTTCTATTATCAGTTCTGAAAAAAACTATAAATAGATCTAGTGACTAAAAGGTTAATTTGAACGGTAATCTGGTGGTCACCTTAATATACTTAAACTAAGTATATGAATAGCCTTAATCTAATGATAATGTTAAATAAAACTAAATTTTAAATCTATCACATTTTGTCTGTTTAGTCTGTTAACAACGACTATTTAGAACCTAAATCTTAAATCAAGCACGTTTTGTCTGTTTAGTCTGTTCACACTGTCACACTTGTCCAAGAGCTTGATCACTTCAGAGTTTGGATGCTGCTCAATGCTTGCCAGGTATCTATCACTGAAACGCGCAATTTCTTCACTTCACGCTGTGGTCACTTCGAGACTTCGGTGAATATCGTCATTATGTACATACCACGGGGAATCACTAATTGTTCGCAACACTTTTGATTGAAATCTTTGCAGGATTTCGATATTACTATTGCTAGCACATCCCCATAGCTGAATGCCATAGGTCCACACAGGTTTAAGTATTGTTTTATACACTTTATTGTTCAATGATAGCTTAGAATTTTGTCCCAAGAGCCAGTATAAATTAGAAAATTTTAAGTTTAGCTGTTTTCTTTTCGACCAGATGTGTTTACGCCAAGTAAGTCTTCTATCAAGGTGTATACCTAGATATTTGACTGTGGAAAACTGACACCGTTCATTATAACAGCTGGACACGTTTCTTTTCTCAAAGTGAACGTTACTTGAACGAATTTCATCTCGTTAACTTGAATACGCCACTTATTCAACCAATGTTGTATTTTATCGATACTTGTCTGCAGTTTTTGAGTAACTGAATTTGGATCTACATCAATCGATAGAATCGCAGTATCATCCGCAAATGTAGCTGTTACGTTTGTGTCATCGACCGGTAGATCCGCGGTATAAATTAAATAAAGAGTTGGGCCCAGAACACTGTCCTGAGGTACACCAGATTGGATTGGAAACAAGTCAGAAAGTTCTTCTTGAATTTTAACTTGGAAGTATCTGTCTTCTAAGTATGATTTTAAAACACAGAAATAAGAACTTGGGATTTGATGTTTTAATTTGTACAACAGGCCCGGATGCCATACCTTATCAAAGGCTTTGCTGACGTCAAGGAATGCTGCTGTACAATATTTTTTTTCTTGAAAACTTTTCGAAATCGTATTTACTATACGGTGCACTTTTTCTATTGTGGAATGTTTCTCACGGAACCCAAATTGGTGCTCAGGAATGATTTGCGACTCTTTTAATATTACTTTTAGTTTACTTAAAAATAATGTTTCGAACAGCTTAGACAATGTTGGCAATAAACTGATAGGTCGGTAAGATTTAACTTCGTTGACCGGTTTACCAGGTTTAGGAATTAGTATAATTTGCGATATCTTCCAAAGACACGGAAAATATCCCAGTCTTAATATAGCATTGAAAATATACTGAATAAAGACCATTCCGTTTTTTGGAAGCTCGTTTAAAACCTTTGTTGTTATAAGATCGAATCCTGGCGTTTTTTTACGATTTAGTGATTTAATTCCCGCACTTATTTCATTTAAAGAGAAAGATTCGATAGGTGGAGATAACTGTAGAGGGGCGCTTAAAAATTGTAAGATTTCTTCGTCTGGTGCTTCTTGTGAATTGGAAAAAACTTCCTTCAAATCCTGTGCAAATAAACCAGCCTTTTTTTTACATCTTCTTGCCCAGGATCTCCATCTGGTTTGCGTAGAGGTGGCACATGTTGTTTTGGTTGCTTGCAACGTTTTGTAGCTTTCCATAATGAATAATCCGAAGCTTCAGTGGGAGATAAGTTTTCAAGATAATCTTGAATATAATTTTGTTTAAAATTTTCCAGCAAACGTTTTAAGTTTTGGGACAATCTATTAAAATTATTTTTATCTCTTGGATATCTAGTTTGTTGCCAGATTCTTCTAAACCTTCGCTTTTCTTGTATTAGGTATCTAATGTTTTGTGAAAGTAAAGCTTTGGGCTTAAATGTTTTGACATCAGGAGTTGATTCCCTGGCTGCTTTTTGGATACCTTCTGTGAAGTTTTGTACAGCTAAATCAATGTCTTGTTCAGATTTGAAGGGAATTCTTAGATTAAGGCTACAATCAAGTTGCCATCGAAAGTAGCTCCAATCTGTGTGTCTATTGGTTAAGTATGGAGTACATTTTCTATGAATGAATTGCGTACATATCGATAGTAAAACTGGAGAATGGTCGGACGATAGATCATTGCATGATTTTATTTGCATGTACTGCTTAGACATTCCTTTAATTACAAACAAATCTAGAAGATCAGGAATCTTGTTTAAATCTGAAGGCCAGTAAGTTGGTTCCCCAGTGGATAATTGATCAAGGTGATTTTCTCTTATTGTCTTCAATAAGTTTCTGCCTTTCGGATTGATGAGTCTGGGCGCCCAAAATGTGTGTTTGGCGTTGTAATCGCCGCCAGAGATAAATCTGTTACCAAGGGTACCGAAAAAGTTTTCAAACATTTCTTGGCTAATTGAATGTCTTGGTGGGCAGTAAACAGCCGAGACTGTGATTGGACCCACCCAATCTTCAACGACAACACTTGTAGCTTGAATTTGTTCGGTAAAGTATTTTTCAATTTCATAATGTTTCAGACTATTTTTTATAATGACAGCTGTTCCGCCTTGAGCTTTTCCACTAGGATGTTTAGTATCATAAACGCAGTAATTTTTTATAGCTAAATAGCTTTTTGATGTGAAACGTGTCTCTGAAATCAGTGGTATATCGATATCATGATCTACGAGAAACGTTTCTAGTTCAAACGTCGATTCGTCAAGCCATTGGCGTTCCATAAAACAATATGTATATTTTGAGCCATTTTATTTCATTTTGCTGATTAGGGCAGTTAATAAATTAATCAAAACACTATTTTGTTTCATAAGATCGCGGAACATTTCCTTTAATTCTGAGAATGATTCTTTCATGAAACCTACTACATTATGTTCTTCGTTATGATTGGAACTTGATGGTTGTACTGTTGGTTTTTTAGAATTAGGGATATTACTGCGAGTTGCTTGAGCGTAGGAAAAGTTTTCACGAGTTGAATTTGGTGTGTTGGCTCTAGGGGTTGGGATGGGTGTTTCGATGTGTCGCTTTCTTAAAGCTGGATACTTTTGTTCTAGCAATTTTTTATAGACTAAGCAACCTTTGTAGTTCGCTGAGTGATTTTCGCCGAAATTAACGCATTTAGCTGGCTGTTCCTTGGTTGTTTTTGGACAATCCTTTGTCGAGTGGTTGCCTAAACATTTAACACATCTAAATGTTCTTCCACAGTGATTTTGGGTATGTCCGAATCTTTGACATCGCTTACATTGAGGGATTTCTCGTTTAAAGTTTGGAGGCTCGAATTTCACAATTTTATTTCCTAACTTTCCATACAAAGTTTTCCAACAGGGCCAGTAATGGCCGATTGCTAGATCAGCAGTTTTCATTAATGGGCAAGC
This sequence comes from Chrysoperla carnea, assembly GCF_905475395.1. Lineage (NCBI taxonomy): Eukaryota > Metazoa > Arthropoda > Insecta > Neuroptera > Chrysopidae > Chrysoperla > Chrysoperla carnea. Next base: position 71,486,397 of record NC_058341.1, read on the forward strand.
AATGGTAATTGTTAATGGCCCATGATCGACTGACAGCCGGATGATAACCTCGGGCCAGTAATGGCACTTAATTATCGGCCGACTGCAGGAAAGGTTACTGGGCCATTAATGGCAACAAGTAATGGGCCAATCATAAAATAAGGATGTTGGCCGGTTAATGAAATCCAACAATGGGCCAAGAATAATTAGTCAGCGACCCATTAATGGCAACTAGAAATGGGCCGTAAAAACTTGTTCAGCCATTAATGGCAACCAGCGATGAGCAAAATATTGCAAAAAAAAAAATTACAAGCAATTGAGCTATTAATATGAGGTTATTTTTTTTTTTATTAATTATATCATAATATAACATATTTTTTTTATTCTTTTTGGTGTCCGACCGAAGCTTCGGCTTCGGCCACCTTCCAATTTGGCCGAAGGTTCCAAGCAAACGTCGGAATTGAACGAACTCTTACGAACGAATGCCTCAAGACAAGTTTGTTAGTTTGTACACGCATAAACTCAAGGTAATTTTTTTATCATTTTTAGATTGACTTCTAGATCAATTTATAGAGATCATAATCTCTAGATCAACTTTAATATTAAAGTTTTAAAATCATGTTTTTAAACCTTCGGCTTCGGTCGAAGGTTGTGGCGATAGCCGATTAATCGGCTTCGGCCAAAAATCGACCTTCGGTCGGACACTAATTTTTTTACACTGACGATGACCGCGCTTTTCGTCCCTTCTCTCGATCCCCGCATCCGGAAAGCCATCGACCTACTTTCCCCGGAAGATTTTTGCAATCTTCCGAGTCGCCGAATTTTTCCAATATAACATCTAGAATAAGATAAATAGATTATAAATAAAATTTTATTTAACATAATTTATGTAAATGAAGTGATTAGAACTAGAAGAATAAGTTGTAAAAATAAATCGTAACTTCATGCTCCTAAAAGTATGAAAAATATAAGTTTTATCGGCAAAACTAATTTTAAGCTTTATTCAGAAAAAAAAAACGATTTTTTGTCACTTGTATCTATCCAGCTCTAAACTTTCCAAATATCATTTAAATAAAAAAATTCTTTGAATACCTTTCATGCATTTAAACGCCTCCGTGCCGCTAAAATTTAGTTTTCCAACACCTTTTATTAATTTGCCAGTTCCCGAATAATGTTGCTCAACATTTTTTGTCAAAAAACCCGACATTATTTTATTAATGCAGCTCTTAATTGACGTTTCTCCATAAATTTTTACCCGAAACAATGATAGCTGAATAAATATTAAAAAAATATTAGTGTAAGAAAGGGTTTAACATAGCTGTCAATTATAATATTTACCAATACGGTTTTCTTTAATTCATCAGTTTTTAAATCTTCCTCAAGTTTTTTAAAGTCTTCTAAAGTTTTCAGTGGGAGTGGAAGATCTAATTTTTTAATGGCACTTGACACAGATTCATGGGGTCTTGAATTAGCCGTGTTGACAATGAGTATATTTTTGATTTCCTCAAAATATTTGCGGATGTCATACTGCAGACTTTTTTTCTCGCAAATTAAATAACGCTGCAATTGTTTTGTTTGTTCTTCAATTTTTTTTTCAAAAAATTTTTGCATAGATTCTAAAAAAATGCATGTTTCAGAATGGTTAGTTTGAATAAACTTAATTTAATTATAGTTTAAATTTACCGAAATTGAATACTTCATTGGTTTCACTTTCTGTCAATTGATCTTCAGGTATCTCTTCTGTAAAATAGAAATACTTATTTAATAAAAATTGATAATGAATTTGACTTGAAAAAAATAAATTTTTTAAAATAATTTGTAATTTTGTCAGTGATTTTTTTTTAATACATCAATATACAGACTATATATTTTAATAATCAGATATAAAAAAATATCTTGATGTTTTCAGTAAACTAAAAATTCATATTTTATTAATTTCAATTACTGTCGCCCTGGTAAGCCAGTTGGTTGAGCTGTTGCCATTTCCGTCTGCGGTATGCCCAGGGTAGCGGGTTCGATTTTCACCGTCGCAACAAAATTAATTAAATTGATAGTTGTGATGGGCTGTTGTAGTGCATGGTGCATGAAAGAGGTGCACGCAGCCTTTGAAATTGAGGAGCTGATAAAAATTATCAGCGGATAGGTGGTAAAGCACATAAATGGTATCACAATGGGCTCTATAGCCTAAGTGTGTGTTTCATGGACAGCCAATATAACCTAACCAAACATAACCTAATTTCAATTAATATATATATAAAACTTATTAACTTACGGTGCGGCACGTCTACGGTATATATATATATATATATATATATATATATATATATATATATATATATATATATATATATATATATATATATATATATATATATAAATGTATGTATATACCGTAGACGTACAGCACCGTAGACGAATAGTCTTTGTATGTGGCAATAGGTACAAGATTCCCATTGTGCACTATGGTGGTTGTGAGTCAATATCTCTAAGGGTGTTAAATATACAAGGGTTGAAAAACGCCACCTTTAAAAATATGTAATTATCGTTGGTTTTGAATTATCCGGATCATTAAAGAAATTTCTGGAATCATCTAGATAATTCTACTGCGCCAATGTTTTGATCGTTCACAAATGTTCTAGATAATTCTAGAACAATCTAAAAATTTAAAAATTTATTGATCGGTCTGGAATGTTCTCAAATGTACACGTAGATTTTAATCAAATCAGAATGTTCTAGAAAATTCTAAAATGATCTAGAAATTTTTAGATTAATCTGGAATATTCCAGAATAATTGAGAAACTTCTAAAACGGAATTCAAAGATCTGGTCGATCGAGCATATTTTAAATGTTCGAAAAAATTCTAGATTGATCTCAAATATTTAAGAATGGTCTACAAAGCTCTAAATGCTCTAACATGTATGCCAATTTTCTGATCAATGTAGAATGTTCTAGAAATGTTTCTAATGATCTAAAAGATTCAAAAATGTATGTCAATGATCTAATTCGAAAAGTTTCAAAGATTGTTCTAGAAAATTTTCAAATTATCCTCAAAGATTCCAAAGTGGAAATATTAGGAATAATCCAGAAAATTTTGTGAAAAGTGGTGGTGATTCAGATAATTTAGTGAAGACGAAATATGAAACTCATGCTTCAGTTATAAATAGTGTCATTGTAAATTACAGTGTGTAGTACCTTTTCAAGTGAAGAATCAAACGGTTTAACCTGTACGGGTTTTTTTTAATGCAATGTGAAAAATTAAAATATCGTTAACGATGCCAAAACAAAGAAGTGTATTTTCGCGTTCTCGGATGGTATCGAAAAGGAACAAAATGTCTTACAACTGCACTCTTTAAAATGACCCAGCGAAGCGGGTATTCATAGCTAGTGCTTTTTATATTCGACTTTTAATGCCATTATTAAGAATATTTTGAGTGTATTCAAAATTAATGCATAAATCTAAATATTTTCAGTAGAAAAATTGGAATTCTGTTATTTATACCAATATAGATTAAAATTTACTACTTTACATTAAATACTTTTACAATTTTTTTTTCACTTACCTAGGCTGTTATCGTAATTTATCTTCTCCTTTGGAGCTGACGAACTGGTGTTCATAGCCGCTATTCCACGCAACTCTTTAGTGAAGTTTTTTCTAGAAAAAACTGTTGGCATGGTAACTTGATTATTTTCGTCATCAGTACTTCTAATGTCAGTAGTCTTGAAAGAACGTTTTAAACGTCGTTTTCCTTTTAAGTAACTATCTATTTGACAAATAAAGTGGAATATTATTATCAGTATAGTAAATAACTTGCTTCAAGTATAATAGAAAAACAAATAACTCACTTGCATAAGTAAGAATTTGAACGGAAAACTTCTCCCAGTTTTCATCCGCATCAACTAAATCCTGAGTATATTTGTCTCTTTTGTCATAATCTTCCATCGGCGGATAGTAACAGAGCAACTCACCATTTTCTTCGGTAATCCATTTGGCTGGTATCAGATCTACATCTTTTGCAGAATCTGAACTTCCCAGAAATTCAACCACTGCGTAAATTTTGGTAGCACCAACAGCATTCATCTAATAATATATTCAATGATTACTTAGTTATCGAAAGAAAATTTTTAATTATTTAAAAACTATAAAATATATGTAAATTTAGCTGACATTCATGAAATTTTAGAAGCAAATAAATAATAGATAATTTATGTTAAAAATCATACTTAATTTTAATAAATTAAAAAAATAAACAAATGCACATTTAAAATATTAAAAAACTCGAGCATTAGTATGCAGTATAATTATTTCCATTTGTTAATATTTTATTTGTTGTTAAAATTCTAACTAACGTCGGCTTTATTTACACTTATCGTATCTACACCTATTTATTTTCAACTTACTTTTTTCATCCAATTGTTCCACAAAATAACAAATAGACGAATAACTATCAGTTATTTCTTTGTGAATTGTTAATAAAATGAAAATATATTATTATGTATTTAACTATAACCAAATTTCAGAACTCTAAAGTCACAATAATTAACGACTGGTAATCGACACACAACACGTGATACTGAGACAGTAAGAATATTCATAAACCACAAGATATATCACAATCAGGTTATTGTTTTCTTTATCGCGCCTTAAAAACAAAGGACACTAAACACTCTCACTGTTTCATTTATTAGCCGTTGACTGTGTGTTTGTAGACAATAGACATGTATATTTTACATTTGTGTAATGTGTATATACTCCACTATACAAACGCAACTGCTTACACACATGTACACACATTTTTTCACTTTTTAGTTTTTATTATTTAATTTAGACATGAAGTAAAGATATCGCAATAATTTTGTTATTATTTTTCAGTAAAATGCACTTATTTTTAATTAGATCTGCAGGAAATAACTCTTGTGGATTAGAAAAAGTTTTGCCGGTAAAAACACCGATGTCAGTTGAGGCAGTTGGATACTCAAATAGCGTACAATCATTCATCATTTGACGGCCGAGAATATATATATTTTCAATTTGAGGATTTTTCTGTTTTTTTTTTTAACAATAATTTATCAATTTGAATTATTGTGTTATTTTTTAATAATATAATATTATCTGGCTGCGTGGAACTTAAATGGACATTGTTAATAATTGCACTCGCAATGAGCACATATTTTATTTCTTCATGCATAAAAGGTACCGAAACTTCATCGATAAGACATTTTTTAATAATGTTGTTTTTTTTTATTTTTAGTTTTTCTTCGTATTCCAACTCAGATAATCTATTTAAAATTTGCGTTAAAGGTCTGTAAGGTGATTTGACGAGTTTTTTAATTTTTCCAATATAGTTCTCACCCCAAAATGCCGATATTTCGCTCAGAGATAAATTTAAATTCAAAGCATCGTCGGAAAGATGAATTAAATTGTGATAATTTAGGGTTTGTGATTTCTCACCGTACAGCGACGGTAACAAGAAAAAAAATTTTCTTAGTAATTGTTTAGCATAGTCATTATATTTTATCATCAAATCTTTACTATGTAAAATCCTACAGGCCACAAAAATAAGTAAAAAATGTTCATAGCATTGTTTTGATAAAATATCTTTAAGCACAACTGGCCCACAATACAACAACACAAATCGATATTGTGTAGCTTTCCAGTTAGCTAAATGAGTAATATCGAATTTTTTACGTTGAAATTCGAATGGTATGAATGAAGTAAGTGATAAAAAATTTAATCGAAGTCGTTTTACTTCGAATTTTTTTAAACGCGCTTGGCTTTTGCGCAATATCCATGATTCTAATAAATTTTTCATTATACCCAGAAAGAGTAAATGCATTGAATCTAAAACTAAATGATTCACTGGATCGAAGCCTGGCAATTTTGTAAGTATAGACTTCAAGTCGTCTTTATGATGTTCAGGTTGTAGTTTTTTTTTGAAAGATTTTTTGGTGCGAAGCGGACAGTCCATTTCGGGATAAACTCTTTTTTTTTTTTCGTTTTTCGCCAACAGAAATTCCTTTTGTCGTACATCGTTCGCATGCATAAAAAGTACCTGCAGCTTTGCAGCATTTAATATAAGTTCTTGCTTGTGAATCTGCGATGATCGCAATCAATCTTAAATCATATTTTTTCCCTTCAATACTGATACCTGATTTAATTAGATTCTTAGATTCTTGGACAAATTCTGTAAGATATTCATTAGCATTAGCCGGCTTAGTGTCCCCACAATAAATTCCAGCAATGAACGGATGGGAAATATATTTATCATTACATACTTTTACAGTGATCGGCCACACTTGAATTTGCGAATTTTTGTAGATCTGCATGCCATCTATATGAACCATTATTTCAATAGTGTCTTCAATAAATATATTAGGAGAAATAATTTTCTTTAGTCCATTTTCAATACCTAAATATTTATACTCGCAATCAGAACCTTTAAGACTTGAAATTGATTGGTTCACATGATGTTGCTTTGTCTGTAGTAATGCCTGGGCTGTTTTGGGTAAGGTTGGATGGCCTTCTTCTCTTAATAAAATTAGTAATTCTGAAATTACATTTAATTGTAAACTATTTAAGTTTTTTAATGCCCACTGTCTAAGTTTATCTTTCAAATTTTTATTTTGGTTTTCATTTTCTTCGATAATACTGTCGCTGTCTGTATCACTATCTGTATCACTGTCTTCATCACTGAATTCACTATTATTATTATCATTATTAATATCATTTTCCTCATCACGACGACACTCAGTTTGACATATTGCACTAATATGACTATCATTATCAGACAAATTTTCAACAAAAAATTTATCGTTTTGTTGTTGGTCACTATTTACAAGCCTTACACTATTTACACTACTATTTGCAAGTTTTTTTAATAGTCGAAATTTTTTTACTCTTTTATACGCTTGAGACATTCTTAATTAAATTACTGTAAACGTTACTTATGAATAAATATTGGACTACAAATGGTTTAAAACGCAAATAAAAAATAATTAACAATTTAATTTTAATTTTTTTCGGCCACACCGAAACTCTAGTTTTAACGAACTTTTAGTTGTTTGTTGATTTTAATTTTTAACAGTGAGAAAAGACAGTACATCGTAACTCTGATTTTAACGAACTTTTAGTTGTTTGTTGATTTTTAATTTTTAACAATGAGAAAACCAGTACATCGAAAACTGTGGTTTTAACGAACTTTTATATTGTTGTTTGTAGCAGTAATTTAAAAGAATTAAATATTTATTGTTCAGATACTTCAATTATGGTTTTTTATTTGATTTAACACGTGTTAACTGTCTGTATAAGTGAAACTGAGACAGATGCCGAAGTTTCGCTTTCGGTAGAAAATCCAGTTTCGATAGGACACTATCAAATACTATCTAGAATATAAAACGACTTCTAGTAGTTAACCAAGTTTGGCCCGTTATAAATTGCCAACGCTTGACCGAGTGTTAATTGCCAGCCATCGGCCGATCAACCGGCCAGCGATCAACCGAGTATGGCCCATTAACAAACCCCAACAATTGGCCAAGTATTAACAGCCGAACATCGGCCGATAAACGGGATTTTTTCCATTCACGGCGACTTTGTATGGGTTGGTAATCAAGTAAATTAATTTGTTATCAGGATTACTTTTAATGTCAATAAAAAACATTGGTAATGGTTGTTTTGTTTGCTTGTGTTTTATGTTAGAAATATTTTCGACGACGTAACCAAGTTCCGTTAGATCTTGTTTGATATCCTCCGATGGAGTCGAGCTGTGAACATTTCGCAGAACTACCCGGAATGATCGCTCTTGTTTCAAACGATGAGTGTAATAGTTAACTTTTATCGTTTGAAATGTTTTTATCATGTTCTTGTAAGTATTAACATCATCGGGAATAATTTTAATTTGATTATTGAGAACCTTAGTCATGTATTTATTTACGAAACCGTTGGATTTAAGAACGTGTTGGAAACCTTTAAAGTGTACAACATTGGTAACAAAAATTGGTTGGATTTTGGGTTTTTGAGGTTCATCCTTTAAGTTATCGTTTACAGACTCCGATAACAGTGGTTCAAAACGATTTTTTGTAATAAAATTAGACGAGTTAGCATCTTGTTTCTGTCGAACTCGTCGATCGTTTACTTCAGGGCTGCGTTTCGATTTTCTAGAGACAGTAACGAAATCATCTTTCTGCCATGATGGGGGTTGAGTTAAGGTGTTGGTAGGGTCTGCCATAGTGTTAATTGGTTGAGAATCGTGAGACGATAAGCTCAATCTTCTTGATACGTTTTCATATTCTCGAACGAAGCTTTCTGTGTTACTTCTATATGCTGTAGCGTTAGTTTTTAATTTTAAAAATTGTGGCGTTTTTTGATGGCTGGTGCCCACTTCTAACAGATCATCGAGTAGTGATTTTGACGTATTTCGAGAGTGGATTATCGGTGGCGTTACATTTAAATTTGAAGAATAATCATACGGCATATTATTTGTTTATTAAATATGCCATTATAAAAAATTCAAAATAAAAGTTACTGACCTACATTGAAGAAATGCTGATCAAAGCACAATGATTTATTTAAACGTACACTAGTTAACTATGTCACACGAGTTTATTTATTTTATTTTTTGATTACGTTGTCAATTGGTTTTTTTTTTTTTTAATGTTATAATTACAATAATTTATTTAAAACAATTAAGCAACTAATTTTAACAATTAACAATTAATACGTCTGCCTACTTCAACCGACGTGTGTTGACTGAATGGAAAATTGAAGCCCATTTTCATTAGTCCAATTAGTTAGGTTATTGAATGCCCAATTAGTTATGTAAATGTTTCTGTGCGTAGTTCTCATCTCCGGTGGATATGTAGTGAAGCAAAAATAATAAAAAAAAGGAAAGTAACCCTTGAGGGTTACTAGAAAAGAGAATATCAAAATTAGATTAACGAGTTACGAGTTGAGAAGTGTGCTAGGGCCCACCCATACAGTTTTCGGGGATAATTGTACTTTTAGAGCCACCCTGATATTTAAAACCGACAGGTCCAGAGGATAAGATCAGAACTGGAAGAAGTGTTTAGTGTTCAAAGTAAAGGCTTCATACTTTACTTTCCAAAAAGTTACCGCGTGGATTTAAATCACACATCTATAAAACAAAAGGTCCAAGAAAGGAACGAGTTAAAATGATATCCAAGATAATTGTAAACCAGAAAGGTATTTTATGTAACCATAATCAATTACAAAACTTATAAAGTATACAAATTAATATAAAGTATACATTTTTAACACGTAGCGTATTTACTACAAAAACTTATAAAATCTATAAATTTTACACATTGCGTGTTTACTACAAAACTTATAAAGTCTAAAAATTTAACACTTTGAGTGTTTATTGAATAACAAAATACAATTTTAAGTCATCTAAATGTAGAAACATTAAATAAATTTATCTTAAATGTTTAAAAGGATGCATAACATAGTGAAATTAAAACATTTCACAATATAACCCCAAAACCCAAAAATTAGAATAAATTAAACATACCAGATCATTTTTATAAAAACCTCAGCTCGCTTACATATTGTTTAAAGTACACCACGTGCAAATAATTTAAAGATTATATATTGGATCTAAGATCCATTATTGTTAAAAGATTTTCAGTCCATGCTGTCCGAGATCCCAAATCGAAGAGAACTCCTATCAATACTCAAAACAAATAGGTTAGTAAATTACTCCGCGCACCGATCAACTCCGCATAAGAAAATAGATCTATTAATTTATGTAATATGTTGTGTTCGTAATTTATGTACACTAACTGACATAAATTATGGAACAGTAGACTTCTAAGTCATCAGCATAAAGAAGTTTTTGGACGGGGAACGGGATTATCTCCACTATATCGTTAATAGCAATGTTAAATAGTAAGGCTGATAATATATATCCTTGTGGAATATCGTTTTGTAATTCATAAGGTTGTGATTGTGCCTGAAGGGTTTTGACTGTAAATTGCCTGCTTGTAGGAAAGGATTTGATGAAAAGCGGTAAATTTCCCCGGAAGTTCCAAGTGTGTATTTGTTTTATGATTTTGTATCGCCATATAGAGTCGAAAGCTTTAACTACGTCAAAAAATATCGCATATACATTTTGCTTGCATATAAATGAATTTTTTGTATGTGTATCTAATATAATTAAACAATCCCGTGTTGATCTGCCAGATCTGAATCCATATTGGTGGTCATTCAAAAGATGTTTTGTTTCTATGATGAATATTAGTCGATTGTACACTATTTTTTCTAAAACTTTTGAAATATGATTCGTTAGTGAAATTGGTCTGTAGCTGTTCGGGTCTAGTTTATCTTTTGTGGATCGGTATTATGATGGTTTCTTTGAGAGTGTTTGGTATTTGAGATTTGGTCCAGATGAGGTTAAAGGTTTTATATAGGAGTGTTTGTAAGTATATGTGAGCTTTTTGGATAAGGATTATAGGGATGTTGTCAGGACCTGGTGATTTATGTTTCACGTCATCAATTGCATTTTTGAATTCATGGAACGTGAATGGTTTGTTGTATTCGAGATTTAAGTCTGTTGTAAAATTTAGCTCAATGTTTTCATTTTTTTGTAATTTTTAAACTGGTCAGTGTAGTGAGAATTGTCTGATATTACAGAAAAATGTTTAGCTAGGTGATCTGCGATTTGGTTACTATCTGTGATTAAGTTGTCATCAATGTTGAGTGCATTGATTGGATCGCTAGCTCTTTTTCCTGTATTGATACGTGCTATATTGTTCCAAATTTGTTTATCGGATGTATCACTATTTATTGTGCTTAGAAATTTGGACCATGAAATTTGTTTTTCTTTGGAAATTTTTCGTCTCACTTTAGCTCGAATAAGTTTATATTGTTAAAATTTTTCAATTTTGTAAGATTCTGTGGAGTTATTTATATCTGGGTAGCTAATTACTATAGGGAAGTGGTCATTTGAACAAAGATCAGAGTGAGTATTCCAAAATAATTTAGTGTACAGTGTGTTTGAACATAGAGTTATATCAATGGCTGAGAAAGTACCATTGGCACTAGAGAAATTTGTTGGTTTTTTATTGTTTAGTATGAGTAGATTATTGTTGGAAATTAAGATTTCTTCTATTTGAGAGCCTCTATGGTCAGTGTGATTACTACCAATGGCGGTAATATGTGTATTTAAATCACCCAGTATTATGTATGGTGGGGGTAGTTGAGATATGATGTTTTGAATATTAATTGTGGTAAATGGGATATTTGGAGGGATGTATATATTACAAATGGTAATTTTTTCTATTTTTGATAAGTGAATTTGAGTGGTTATTGTTTGAAGACGTGTTTGTATGTTTATTTGTTTTGCATATGTCGATTTATGTACGTATGCGGCAACACCTCCTGTGGCTCTCAGGCCTCCATCATAATCATGTCTGAACTGTGTATAGTTTGGTAATAGGGCAGTATTGGTAGGAGATAGATGGATTTCCTGAAGACATAAAATCTTGGGTTTCATTTTTTTGTTACTCAGTTGAGGAGCAGGTATTATCAGAATCAGATGATAAGTTTAGGATTTTATTTTTCAGTTTTGTGATCATGGCTTTCGCCACACGCTTTTTTATAGGTACATTATAAATTAAATTCAGCATTTCTATTATGTGTCCGGGATCTGTATTATAATTTTTAATAATGAGGTTCATATTTTGGCATTGTTGTGAGTCTAATATGAATTGCTTGAATTGATCAAAATTAAAAACATATTTATGGGGTTCTTCTTCAATGGCTTTTTATGCGTTTACGTTTTATGCTACGGGTGCGTTTTATGTTTTTGTTTGCTGATTGTGAGGCAGATGATTGAGTGTTTATTTCATTTTCTTTGGGTTTATTTATAGGGTCAGGTATTTCAAGAATTTCATTTAGTTAACTGGTTTTATCCTGTTCGTCAGATAGCAGTTTTCGATTTTTTGAATCTGTATTTATTTCTTTGGAATTTGGATTTTCTTGTTGGACCATAGATGGGGAAGTATTTAGTTGAGAGTAGATGGGGTTTTCGGAATTACTTGTGTTATCTAGATTATTATTTGGGGGTGGTGTATTTGTGGTATTTGGAATGGGTGCATTTGAGGTGTGTGTAGGTTCCATGTGTGGAATGTTGGTAATTGTTTTTTTACAGTTAATTTGGTCATGTCCGAATTTATTACAGTTACTGCAGCGTTTAACGTCGAGTGACATATACATTTTGTGATTTTCATTTTCAAAGTATATAAATGTATCTTCTGGTGTTTGTTGATGGTCGGCATGAATAAATACAAATCGCCTGAAGCTTTGTATATGCGCATATTTTTTTTCAGTTAACCCAGCTGGTAATTGGAAAATGTCCGACATTCGTTTGATGCCCAATGTTAAGAGATGTTCCAGTATGGTTTTATTGGGGACAGTTGGAAATATGTTATGACAGTTGTTGTGATTGTTTGAATTGTAATTAGCATCCTCTTTAGATCGTAGATATACACTTATTCTGTTTGCGGAAATGCGGGATATATGGGTGATTTTGATGGGATTTATTATGGTGGAGAGGGCATCAACATATTGTTGTAAAGGAGTTTCTTCTATGGAGTCAATAATTATGGCCTGGTCTTTTTTTGGAAATAGTTGAGTGTTTTTTGCAAGGGTATCTCGATATGATTGTAGGTTGCTTGTGGATGGGATAGAATTTGGTGATTGTATTGTATTATTTGTGTTTTGGTTAGATTGTTGAGATTGTTGGGGATTCATTTTAGACTAAGAGCTGGCAAGAATTTTTGGGTAGGTATTTGAGGCAAGCTGAAAACTTGTTCTGTACCTCTCCTATTATACCCCAACACGAAACTGCAGACCTGGCTGGTGAGTAGCGGGGCTAAATCAACCCCCAAATTTTTACAATTATTTTTTTTTTAATCCAAAAATATATTTGAGGCAATTTGAAATTTTTATATGTTGTAGTTTAATATTTACAGAATATAAAAAAAATATGCCAGACGATTCAGCCGTAGTTTTAACATTGCCAGACGCGTCCAAACATATTTTGCAAAAAAAATATAAAAAATGTATCTGAGGCAACTTGAAATTTTAATAGAGTATTATTTATAACTAAAAAATAAGACTCTCAAAAAGACAGATCATTTCAGTGGGACTTTCTACCTGCCAGGTGATCTAACAAATTTTGTATGAGTGCGAGTGCGGAGCGCTATAGACAAACTGTAGAGTGAGAGAGAGCGTTTATCGGCAACTGTCTGCGTTCTTGCTTGCTGCGTTACTATTGGCTCTGGCGAGGTCACGCGACTTACTATAGCCATGCGGTTTTCAGTCGAAATGTTGGAGTAACTTTTCGCCGGGACTTTCTACCTGCCAGGTGATCTTATAAAGTAATGATTACAAAAATATTAAATTACAAAATAAGATTTATTGAAATAGAAAAATTATATACTTATAATATAATACAGCTGCAGAATTATTATGAGTATACAAATACCAATGTAATTAATTCCCTGTCATATCAGAAAGAAATTGTCATTTTTCTTCTGTAGATGCTCCTTCATCAGAGCTATCTTCTTCTGTAGATGCTCCTTCATGAGAGCTATCAGAATCAACTTTAGATTCATCTGTGTCTAATTCGGATACCTCTGCATTATCTGCGAAAAGTAATATATATGGATTTATAAAATAACCCATAGAAATTAAAATGCAGCAGTTATAAAAAAAATATGTATATGCACCTGCAGTATTATTTCCAATATTATTTTGTTTATTGTTTTCATGAACAATAGCGTCGAATACTGATTGCGGCATATAATCTCCGTCGAACCAGTGGAAATGTAGCGTATCCTCATGAAGTGTCCATCCGTTCCTATTCGGTGTCAAAGAGCTGGGGAATCGCAAATATGCATTTCTTTGTTATATATTACGTTCTTAAAAGATGTTGTTGCAATTCAGCTTTGCACGGAGGTAAAGCAGAGGGATCACAATTTTTTAAAGTTTTTTTGAAAGGTTCATCTTCAGTGTTTGCTTTGTAAGTTACACAAAATTTTTGAAACCGTGCTGCATTTATATTTTTATATCCATAAATTTCACAAATAAATGCTTCCAAAATTGGCAAAATTTCATCACGTAATCCGGTAATATGTGCAACTCCAAGATCTGTCAAAGCTTTTTGATAATTTAGATTTTTTATCAATATTTTATATGGTCTTATTTTTCCTTTTAGGAAAAATGATGGATTATAATCGCATCCTGTTAATGCATGAAAACCAGGTAAACTTGCACATAAAGATGGCCCTAATTCCATGTGTAACTTTGTTACATTGATGTACCTTTTAGAGTTCCCAGTGCCATACTCCATAAAAATGTTAAGGTCATCGCTTTGAAGATGATCCATATTAAAAACCACATGGCTATAGTAAGTCGCATGACCTCGCCAGAGCCAATAGTAACGCAGCAGCAAGAACGCAGACAGTTGCCGATAAACGCTCTCTCTCACTCTACAGTTTGTCTATAGCGCTCCGCACTCGCACCCATACAAAATTTGTTAGATCACCTGGCAGGTAGAAAGTCCCACTGAAATGATCTGTCTTTTTGAGAGTCTTATTTTTTAGTTATAAATAATACTCTATTAAAATATCAAGTTGCCTCAAATACATTTTTTATATTTTTTTTGCAAAATATGTTTGGACGCGTCTGGCAACATATAAAAATTTCAAATTGCCTCAAATATATTTTTGGATAAAAAAAAAAATAATTGTAAAAATTTGGGGGATGATTTAGTCCCGCTACTCACCTGCCAGGTCTGCAGTTTCATGTTGGGGTATAATAGGAGAGGTACAGGACAAGTTTTCAGCTTGCCTCAAATACCTACCCAAAAATTCTTGCCAGCTCTCCTACTATTTTGAATATATTATTATTTTTAAATTTTAAATTAAATAATTCACTTTTGTTTTGTGTTTGTACTCACCTAGTGAATACATAGTTGTTGAAAAAACACTATTATTATAGTCACACAGGTAAGCACTAATTAATTAGATATATATTTTTTGATTGTTATATAATGATTATATTATAGGTAACAAAAATAAGTAATAAAATAATAACTTTTTGAAGCACAACAATAGACGTCTGTACTGGTCAATAGTTTATTTATCCAGTCAATTTGTTTTGATATTTTGGTTATTACGTTCACTGAGGTTGCTTTTAGGATTGTAATTTGATGTATAAATGGCTTTTACTCCATGAACCATTAAAAAGTCTGCAAGCTTCTGTGATCTAAAAGCCGATTCGTTGTCTGATATCCATAACTTTGGAAAACCATGTTGTAAGAAGGTGTCTCTTAATACTTTTGTAGTCATTTCCGCCGTTGATCTGCGGGTAGCTTTTGCGACAACATATTTGGAAAATCCGTCAACAATCACTAAAATAAAACGGGACGAATCAGTAGATGTAATTAGGGGACCAATATAATCTACATACAAATGGGACCAAACTTCATTTGGAGGTATTAAAGCCAGATTTGGGGCACTACTTGAGTTCGACGATTTTGAAGACGCACATACTCTACACTCACTCACGAAAGTTTTTACACTCTTAAATAATTCTGGAGCCCAGAAGCGCTTAGCTATATCTCTATACGTTTTTAACGTTCCATGGTGCATGGTAGAGTGAAAATATTCCAGAACAAAATTCAACATCGTATGTGGTAACACGATTCTTTTGTTACGATTTTTTCCGACGAAACGACAAAGTAAACCATCGCGAATAAAAAAGTTTTTAACATTTTTGCCTAACTTGAGGTCAGCGTAAACGGAACTACAATATTCTGAAAGCCTTTGAGCTTCGCGTACTGATAAATACCCTTGGGGGGTAGAATGAACTAACGTATTTAACAAAGCCACTGGGTCAGATTCTGAAATACTTCCCTCTTTAACATTCTTATCACAAACATCAAACAATCGTGACAGAGCGTCACTCACAAAATTGTCTTGCCCACGAACGCGAATCGGGGTAAAGTTAAACGTGACATCTGGAGAATCCAGCGCGAAAGTTTATTGAACGCTTGTGGTTGTTTGAAAATCCAAATTAATGACCTTGCGTCACTTTCAAGGACGAATTCTCTCTCCAAAAGATAATCTTTGAAATGAGAAAATGATTTTACGACTGCCAACAGTTCAAGTTCATGCGCACAATACCTAAATTCTGCGTTTTGGAGTCTCCTAGAAAAAAAATTCTATTGGATGCCTGCCATCGTCAAATTCTTGGCTTAACATGCCAGCAATACCTTTGGAACTAGCTTCCGTGGTCAATATAAATTTTCTTTTAAAATCAGGAAACCTCAATAACGGGGGCGAAATTAATGCCTTTTTAACTTTTCAAAAGATTCGTAATGTAATTCAGCGCGTTCAAGGATGCAATTATTGTGCTAAAATTTGGAATAAATTTGGAGTAGAAGGCACACATCCCAATAAACTTTTGTAAATCTTTTAGTTTTTTAGGAAATGATAAATTTACAATTGCCGCGCATTTATCCGGATCAGGAACTCGACCTTGATTTGAAACGATATGGCCCAGGAGTTTTAGGCGAGTCATGCAAAGTTTAACTTTATCCGGATTCACTGTTAGGTTTAATTCTTTAAATCTTAACAAAACCCTATCGATTTGAGATAAATGTTGATCCAAGGACGAACTATAGATGATTAAGTCATCATAATATTGCAAAAAAAAATTGCTCTTTTCTAAACTGTGCGAATTCCCTGACTAGATATCTATGTAAACCTTGAGCGGAATTTACCAAACCAAAGGGCAAAACTGAGAACGCATACTGGCCTACTTGCGTAATGATTGCTGTAATGTGACGCGAGTCCTGGCTTAACGGAATGTGGTAAAACGATTGGTTCAGGTCAAAAACTGAAAAGTACTTTGCGGATCCTAAACTGTTAAAAATAGTATTCATTTTACATGCGCTGAAAGGATCGAATTGAATTTTGGTATTTAAAAATCGATAATCATCACACAGCCTAACACCACCCGATTGTTTAGCTACAAAGAATACTGGTGAGGCGTAGGGACTCTGACATGGGAATAATATACCAGAATCGACTAATTCATTTATATGTTCTTCCAATAAAGGTAGCTTGTCTGGAGGTAAATAGTATGGACCTTTCCTAACCGGTTCGAAATCTTTTAGAATAATTTTGTACTCATAATTTCTGACTCGTCCCGGAGTTTTGGTTAGAACCATAGGATAACTACTTATAATATTGTTAAGCCGTTTTCTTTGGAACTCGTTTAATTCAGCCTTAAACTCCGTAATGACCGCAATTGAGCTTTGAAGAAACTTTTGTTTTACAAACGGAATGGATACCGCAAGATTAAATGAGAACTTGACGCGTGAAATTGAAAAATCTAACAAAATTCCGCATGTAGACAGTGTATTGGCACCAATTATGACCTCGTATGGTAAAAATTCGGTAATAAAGAATTTTGCAGTCCATGAATACGAATTTAGTTTAAAATGTAAAAGACAAAACTTGTTCAGCTTTAAGGACAAGGCGCCAGGCAAATACGCTTCGATTTTAGTTACTTGAATCTTTATTCTATGAGGATCAACAATTTTTTGAAGACATCTTGAAGAAATTAAATTTAAAGTGCTACCTGAGTTTTTTTGGATTCGGTGTATTGGAGCTGGCAATAGAAAAATTGCTATTCAAGGTTGCATCATTTTGGTTTGCGATGGGAGGATTCTGGGTAGATACGCCAGGATTCGAATAACGAGAAGTATTGTATCTTCTTCTACGGCATTCTGAAATGTGGGGGTCTCTTAATTTACAGTAGCTGCAAATGACTACCCGACGATTATTTGAATATAGGTTATTTGCCGGTACCGGACTTTGAAGATGTCCTGGTCGGCGCGAATTATAACTATAATTTGCCTTTGAATTACATTTGTTGATACTCGAAGCCAAACATTGTGGATTACCTTGATCACAAGAATGACCGTTGCCAGATCCATAGACCGAATTTACGTTCGTCGTCTGGGCCGAAACTATGCTCGAAACCCTATTTGGGCAATTATGTCCCGTTAAGGTGCAGCATTGAACGCTACACATAGCCGGAGGGGCGTTTCCGTCAACAACCGAATTTCTGTTAGGAGACGTATATGGGTTTAAACTTGTAACGGTGCACCCATGGGGGCTGCACGTAGCCGATTTGGCATGTAAAGCAGACGAATCTGTGGTCGACCGTAAAAATGTTTCGACCTTTGGCACACCATTCCCTTCAATCTGGACATGACCTAACGGATTACAAACGGACGGACTTAAAATTGATTGCTCAGAATTTTGAGACAGATCTCTAACGCGAGATTGAATTTCTTCAACCTTAACGGAGAGCTTTTCTAATTCATCATAGCTATTTGGTTGAGGGTACAGTTTTAGAAGGTCAAAGGTTGTATGATTTAAATGCGAAAAGATAATCTCAAAAACTTCTATGGGACTAAACTTAGGACACAGTATCTTTGCATATCTCCGAATATCGGAAGCGAAGGAAAAAGATTTTTCATTTGAACTCTGTTTTCTACGGATATTTTTGTCAACTAATTGGTGAAGCTCAGATGAAAATAACAATGCCAAAAGTCTTTGCCTAATAACGACCCACGACAAATCCTGTATAATAAATGAAGCCCATAATTGTCTAGAGTCAGGCGACATCTTTGACGTTAGAAACTTTAAGATCATCTTCTGTTTAAGAATATTTAAGGTTATTAAGTCATCGACTTCAATAACTTCAATACAAAAATTTACTATCGAAGTCGAAATAAGGATATTTAATATTGGAACCCGAGTAGATAAGTCGCGAATTAAAGAATTTTCAAGATTAGAAGAACAATTATGTTTAATACTCATCTTAGAAACGTTGCTGGTTTGTTGTGAGACGTTTGCAGTCAGCTGGTTACGAATCCACAAGCGTGTCCAATTTTTGAGTAACCACTAATAATGTTGTTGCAGTTGCTGATCTCCGTGGTTCCCCATCGATGCTAACGTTGGCTGATTGACTATATCTCGTTGACTCCTCTAACTAATTCTTGTGTTACTATTGATATGGGTGATATTCTCCAACTTTTTGCAATGTACCTCATAAAAAAAGAAAAAGCATTAGCTAAATTCGAGAATAAACAAAATATAAATATGTGCCTAATAATAACAACCCTATTCGAGACGACGTTACTCAAACTGATGCATATTTTTCTCTGCTACCATATGTTATAAAAAAAAATATTAACGCAGAGATTTAAAGATAGTTGTTTAAGTTTGTTGATATTTTGTTCAAGTACACGTTATCGCTACTAAAAAAATTGTTTATATACTCGAAGATTTTTGTTTAAATTTGTTGATATTTTGTTGAAGTACATGCCGTTACTAGAAATAAATTATTAATATATATATATATATAAACAAACTTAAACAACTATCTACAACTATCTTTAAATCTATAAACAATTACTTTAGTAGCGATAACGTGTACTTGAACAAAATATCAACAAACTTAAACAACTATCGTTAAATCTATAAACAATTTCTTTAGTAGCGATAACGTGTACTTGAACAAAATATCAACTAACTTAAACAACTATCTTTAAATCTGCAAACCGAAACTTAACATGTTTAAACCAACGTGAATTTGAACTACAACATGGGGCGTACCCCAAATAAATCCTAAAAACTCACCACGTTTAATTTACTTAAATTTCAACTACAACATGGACGTACACGAAATGAATTATACTTATATAGCAATGTCCACGCTAGGGGAGAACATAATATAAATTATATCTTACACGAGTATTCAAATAAAGGAACCTCGACTAAAATATTAGTTAAAACGATACAAAATTATTGCAATACTAAAAGAAATAGGATCTCGACGGATACCATTATTTCAACTCGGCATCGATGATTGTTTCAACATCTCACGAAGAATAATTGCCACAAATAACACCCAACATAATTTACAAAACTGTTTTAACTGTGAATAAACATATTATATTCAATCAAATTGTATACATAACATGGACGTCGTTTTTCGACAATATCCATAAAAAGAAATGCGTTTAAGTCATCCTTGGATCCTAGGTTATCTCTTGTCTTGAAAATTATTTAACAAAAATTATCTCGATGTTGAATGAATTAGCAACATACACGAGCAAAACCAAACAAATGAGAAAAAGCACATTACCTTTAAAACGCCCATTCTATTTACCGTACATTACACTATATAATATTACAAGCTATCCATTGTGACCGCCGGTGTTCAAACGCGGGGTCCCGCATATTCAACTATAGTCAACTTTCCAGCTAAAATTCCAAACCTGTCCGCGAGCCAGCCAAAACGAGAAGAAGAAGGAGCCCTATTTTTTTTTGTCTCCAAATCTAAACAAATTATCTCCCACCAATTTTATTTAAAAAAAAAAACCTAGAATTTTTTGACTATCAACTAAAAAGTTACTAAGTAACTATGTGAAGGCAGGTTTTTACTACAAGGTGATCGATATAAAGGCTGTTTCACACGACGAAAGGTTACATCGTAACAGTACGTGGTGGCAAAGACAGATAGATAATCCTATTCTTACGAGAATAGTTGACAGCTTCAATAGAAATATATAACTCGTGGTTATCACAAATAATTAGAATCGGGTTGTTTTTAGTGCACGAAGTTTGGCGTTGAATAAGTTGTATGTATAGTTCAGCTATCATCCAACGCTTGTGTTGGCCAAACCAAGACTGCCATGAGGAGCTCCATCTGTTGCTTCACTGTATCACAAAATGTTTCAAGTTCTCCACGTTCAGCTGACACAATTTGTCCAACTTGCCTTTGTGTTTTTCAGCCAAAACTTTAGGCGTTGATAAGACTGTGTTAATGCCTAAAAATTGGTATGAATGTTCAGAATACTATTATAAATGAATTGTGAAAAGTCCCCATCAATCTCCCTTGTGCAAAAAATTTTATTGAGGGAGGAAGTTTGCAAAAATAGGTTTTTCGCGTTTTTCAGCAAAACTGTGAGTTAAACAGCAAAAATAGTTCAGACAAAAATTGTAGATCATTCAATTTGCTACAAAATGTGTCTCTGTACCTTTTTTCATAAGTGCTGCCATTTTCGTGATATAGCATAAAATTATTTTATTCGTAATATGCACCTTTATATACATTTTTGAACCGTTATACGAATAAAAATATGAGTCCCTATATCTTATACATATAAATTTTAAAATTTTTAGAAAATATATCAACGTCAAAAAATCCGTCCCTATTTAGTAGCATAGCCTAAGCCACATCTGTCTTCCATTCAATTGTCAGCGTGGTGATGGTCGTATACCTGCCTCGTTTCAAAGGTCTCATACTCCACAAAATACTGTTAGTCGTAAGTATTGAAAGAGGTGGTGAATTTTCGGAGTACCTGAAAGACATCTGTAAAAATTCATGTGCAGTGTCGAAAAAATTATACGCGAAAAAGTAGCATTGATGCTGTGAAAAGACAGCGCCAAGAAGAAGTTGGTTCATCAAAAATAAGTCGTCATATTTTTACTCGTATAACGGTTCAAAAATGTACTACGAAAAAAATAATTTGTTCAATTCTTTGAACCGCTATATCACGAAAATGGCAATATTTTTGAAAAACGGTGTAAAGACACTTTTGGTAGAGAATCGGATTATTTATGATTTTGCCTCAACTATTTTTGCTGTGAAACTCATCGTTTTGCTGAAAAACGCGAAAAGTCTATTTTTGCAATCTTCCCCCCTCAATAAAAATTTTTGCACAAGGGGAATTGATGGGGACTTTTCACAATTCATTTATAATAGTATTCTGAACAATCATACCAATTTTTAGCTCTATGGGAATTTTTGTAACCTTACTTATATTTTATGGACTAATTTGACTGGATTAGTCAGGTGTGAATTTATAGCGTAACATTACATTTTCACAATTATTAAAAATTTCAGCAACAGCGGTCTTATTATAAGCAAAACTTCTTGCGGCGCTTGTGTTTACCGGCTGTCTCAGGCTCATCTACCGATTCCTGTTTCTAAATCCTGCTGCCCAATCTTTCCCGACACGTTTATTTTTTTTCCATGAATCTGAATATTTACATCCCAAAAATTCTGCATATTCAAATGCTAATGTTAAAAATTGCTGCAAAAATAACGTATAATGCATCTTGCTGCAAGTCAATAAATATTCTGAAAAGACTTTTCTTGCTTGGCAGTAAATACTTGTGCAACAGTATACTTTGACCCGTACAAATTAGAAAATGACGTTTGGTTTTGCTCGTAATCTATTCTTAACTTTGCAACACGATGTTGTAAAGTTGCATGTTTGATACCATAATTCTCAGCTGCTTTTCAAGCTTTTCTCAGCTCCTTAACACAGGATATGGCGGTCTTGATCCTTTCTTCATCTATACTACGTCTATCGGCCTTGGGTTTGTACTTGCGCACCATTTTCTGATGACAAAAAAAGAAAATATAATTTTTATTGAAATTTATTTTCACATTTTGTTGGGGCACTTAGATATTTTTCAAAATACGAATTTCACTTAACAAATTGTTTACTCTACGTCCATGGTGTCTACCAAATCCATGACCACAATAATTATTGTGAAAACTGCCACGATAATTCACTTGCCCACTGCCACAACAACAATCTTTTTATGTGACCTGGGTTACCACAAACAAAGCAGGTATTCCTTTGTGGAATCGATTTGTTGGCTTCAATTTTAAATGCGTTTAATTTTTTTGTTGATTTATTGTCTTCACAATCATTTTCTTTTCGAAAAATTTCGATTTCAGTTTGCTTATCAAATAATCAACAGTTTTGCCTTTTTCTGGTAAAACATCTATTAAATCACGAATATGACTGTAATTTGATGGTAATGCTATTAACATGTAGTTCAGTTTTTCTTCTTCAGGGACTTGCACCACCTTGTATAAGATCATTCACACACTTTTCAGAATCATCGAAAAACAAATCTAGATTAGGGTAATTCTGTAACTTCGTACAATTTGTAATGACGTAGAAGTTTTGATGAAATACATATTATCAAATTTAGCAATTATATCGAATCCAGGCCGAATGAATATATCGCAACTGTTTATTTGTTATTGCACTATAAATATAGTTTGTGGCTTTGACATTTTTTTCTTTTCTCCCCATTTTGGATTATCATCTTTTTCATTAACTTTTCGTTCAATCACTTAAACTTTTTATACTTAAAAAATTTAAGCATTCGAATTTTTCAATGGAAATAGCCCGAACCATAAAAAAGCGGTATACAGATTTCACTTTTATTACACATGCCATTTCAAACCTTTTTATAATAATATTGTTTCAACTCTTAAAAATCTTCAACAATTAACTACGCTCTGCTACCATGTTGAGAAAACTGTGGATCTCTTATTAATATATTTTATTAGAATTCATTAAACAAACATGTATTATTTTACATTCAAGAAAAGACTGCTTATAAAACAACAATATCATGGTACCTATGATAAATTTAAATGTACCTAAACCTTTTCGTAAACTTTATAATAAAAACATTCTGTATATAAAATGAGTTTTGTTCCACTTTTCCTGACAAGCCGTTCGGAAAATCGAAATTATGCTCTCTTGCTTTTTTGTAGAAAATAAATTCCCTACAATTTTTATCTGAAATATTTTCCGTAAATATAACAGTTTTCGAGATATCGGCCAAAAACCTATTTTTCATGTATATATATTATTATAAAACACTTTTCCCTCTCCTCTTTAGCATGCGCCTCATTATGGTTTTAAACTAGATGGCAAAACCCTCCTTTTTTTTTAGTTTTTATCCTGTCCCCAAAAGTTACCAAGTTACCATAAAACGGCCTTTTTTGGTCTTAAGTGATCGGTCTATATATGTAGATTTTATGAATTGATCCGTTGAGATATTATAGCATTGGTATATTGATGATTGGCACCTACATCATCTACGAATTATGGGACTCTTTTCCTAAGTTATGTGAATCAGAATCTCAATTATATATAGAAATGTGATGGCTAATATTGAAACAGCGTGATGTTTTCAATTTTTGTTTACAAACTAGTAGCAAATAATTTTTTTTTAATTAGTCACAATGGCCTGGTGCCATTTTCAAGTATTAGACTTAAACGTAACAAACATTTTATATGTATTTAAAAAATCTTACACTTTTAGTTTGTGTTCCTGAAAACTATGTTGAACAAGCTTATGAAACGACAATCGTTTTGCATTGATAGAAGAATTACGGTATTACTAGATTAATTTATATCGAGCTTGATTATTATTAAAATATCCTTGGTGACTTTAAATGTCAATTCATTTTCACAGCCTACTACTTTTATTGTTATGTTATTAACACCTAAACATAATAAAATCACAAAGTAGTATTGAATTCATATTTGCTTTTTTTGAGCACGGACAGAAAAAGCCCAGTTTCATTGCTTCAATTATAGCTTGAAAACGAAGAGAGTTGGACATAATTTGTAACGCTATTAATAACTATGAAATTACGCCGTGGTAATATGATTCAATAGTGGAAATCAATTTAATAGCCCTGTTGAAAGTCAGTTAAAAAGCTTGCATTTATCCTGTTGTAGTTTAACAGTTTCATAACATCTTCGGCGATTTCAAATCCTAATTAATTTTTAAAACCTAGCCTTATTTTCCTATTTTTGGATTCCAATTACTTGCAAAAATGATGTTTTAGGTAATTATGTGATCGCATAGATGACATATTGCATGATTGTCATATGCCACGTCGTGGCTAGAAGCTATCAAAAATCATTGATAATTTGAAAACCAGAAGCAAATACCTAAAGCATCGGAAGTGGATTATGAACCAGCGGATTCGTTTTTTGCTATTTCGAGTTTAATATAAGGTGTTACGTATTTTACGAATTTTCGCATTATTGAAATTAATGATTTTGATAGAATGAAATGAAAATAGAAAACACTCACCAATGTGCTGATTAAACGATGTTAATTTATTTTTTTATTTTTTATTTATTGCCAGGATAGTATACATACATATAACACTCAAATACACATATATAGTATGCACCTATAGAGATGAAAATTAATCATCTGTGCATAGGCCTGGTTTAGTTTTAACTTAAGTATATTACATTTTAGTTTTTTTAGTTTTTTTGGACTAAAAAACTAATATATTGGACACCTAATTACTGCAAAAGAAGGCAAGGAAGGCAGAATATAAGATGGATGGACGAATTTAAACGCTATGCTGGTAACGAGTGGACCAGATTTGCAAGGGACAGACATGCGTGGAAAAATGCCATAAAAATCTTGCCAGCAATCTAAAAACATAAAAAAATTTAAAATTACTTTTCCTTAAAAATGGAGGAGAGGCCCATACCCACTTAGTGGGTCCAGTGGCTAATTATTATTATTATTATTATATTACATTTATAATTATGTCCTGTCCCCCTAAAATAGATAGGCAAAAAAGTATATTTAAAGATACCAATTGCTGAAGAAAAAGAAGAGATTATAGGATTTCGTAATTGTAACTTCTTATATAAAAGATATAAATAGCAGATATCATATCAATGTACATTATATAGCAAAAAGAGTTACTACATTCTATATTGCACTTATTCAATACTAACATAGTTCATTATATTTACCCATCTTCCAATTCATTATTTTTTTTCTTATTAATTTTTTATTAAGGTGTAAAGATTTAAATATGTTTGGTAATAAATTATAATTTTTTACCGCTACCACATATGAGTTTTTAGAGGCTATGCTTTTGTTAATTTTCGGTTGGATTATTGGCTTAGTTCTAGTTTTGCCTTAATAGTTTATATAAAACTCTCTGCATGTATTATAATGATAACAGATAGACTCGATGATAAAAGTATCTTTAACTGTTGGTATGGGATTCTCGTAATTTCTGTCTTTAATTATTTCAATTAGTTTATTTTGTATACTAGCTACTTTAGTTAACACATTTTTATAACATCCTCCCCACGCAATTATACCATAGTTTATTATACTTTCAAACAGAGTGTGGTATATTATTTTTAGTGTTTTTTTACCAAGGGTCCATTTTAATTTGTGAAATAAAAATAAGAAAAATTTATATTTTTAATGAGGTCTGTGATGACTATTGATGACTATACTGTGATGATGACTATTCCATCTTGCATGACAGTCAAAGATTACCCCTAGGTATTTACAACTGTTAACTCTTTTTATTTTTTTATTACAAATTGATATAAAAACAGCAGGAATGCTATTACTATTGCAACCAAATGTTATGTATGTTGTTTTGTCAACGTGTAGAGACAAGTAATTGTCTCGTAACCAGTTTCCAATATTGTCTAGATATCTATTTAAATTACCCTCAACTTCAGCCCAGGATTTGCCCGCACATTTGATAACAGTATCATCAGCATATGAATATGAATTGATGTTAAAACTTACCACCGGAAAAATCAAGAGTTGGTAAGGAAAAGGGACGGTGGTTTTAGTTTAAGCACACTTCACCTAAATTAAACTTAGATAGCTTCGAGATTTAATTAAATAAACGCTTTAAACGCTTTGTAGATATTTAATACGTAAACACAAAAAAACTCGGCGGTAATATGCATAAACTTACTATTTTATTAAACGATGAAAAATGAATACAAGAAAATTAGAAAAAGTTAAGAAACAAGTTGAACAACATTGGTTCATGAAAAAATTAAATTAGGAATTAAAACGATTCGAACTTTGATGCTCTAACCAAAGAATAGAGACAACAGAGATGTCCGCACCAGTGTCGACTAGGAATTTCGTATGAGAATTATTACTTTAATAAATAAGCGGTTAGCTGATGATCCATTATGTGCCGCCACTAATAATGGATCCGCTAGTTTGACGACTTCGTATTGAATTTACAAGGAAGTGAGAGAAGAACATTTTTAGCTTTATCACCATAACATAATGTGATTTGCTATTTTTCGGGATACCAGAAATCATTTGCGTCAAGTTGGAAACTTGTTTAATTTAAGTTTTAGAGCGTTAATTTGTGGAAGTTATTAACATTAATTAAACACATTTTATTTGCTTAAAATCCACTTTATTTAAAAATTTTGTCTGTCAAAATATTTTGTTTATGTACATTTCAACTTTGTTTCTAAACTAAAATTTGTTTCTTTTTCAGAAAACCGTTAAAAGGTTAAAAAATAAGTTAATAAACAATTATGAACTAATGTCAGTTTGACTAGAAGGAACTAATTTCTATAATTGTGAAAATAAAGTTGAACCCGTTAGAAACATTTGATCGTTCAAAACTTCGAAACCATCCCTGGTATGTTTATGGATTTCCAAAGCCTCTAGTAGATTCATTCTTGTACCTTGGGCAAAATGTAGAATTTCCATCGTGTCTATAGGTTTATGCCCTGAATCCACTAGGTGCTTTGCAAATGTAGAATCATCAGTATTGTTTCGATACGATCTTAAATGTTCCCTTTTTCTCACTTCAAAATTTCGTCCAGTCTGCCCCAAGTATACTCCCCAGCAATCTTCGCAGGTTAACTTGTAGATACCAGATTTTGACTTGTTGTTCAATAAGAAATTAGACAACTTTACAGGAGGTTTAAAAGCTATATTAACTCCATGCGATTTAAAATTTTTTCCAATTTTATGGGATATGTTCCCATAAAAGGAGATGGTTTTATAGCCTTGTTGTATTTTAGTACCTGGATTGTACAAAGTGCTTTTTGTAAAGTTGTTCAATTTCTTCTTAATGAGAGAATCTATTACGTAATCTTCAAATCCATTACTTGCAGCGATGCTTTTTATTGTCGTAAATTCTTTTGCCAAATTTTTATCACTTAGTGGGATATTTAAAGCTCTATGGATCATTGAATTAAAAGCAGCCATTTTGTGGGCACGTGGGTGGAGAGAATCCACTGGAATGGTGGTATCTGTGTACGTGGGTTTTCTGTAGATATCAAACTCAAAATGGTCATCTACCCTGCTTAATTTAAGATCCAAAAAGTTTAAGGACTTGTTTAATTCCTTTTCTAAGGTGAAATTTAATTTGGGGTCAAAAGAATTTATATGATCCAAGAAAGTGTTCATTTGTCGATCCGATCCGTCGAAACAAAGAAAAATATCATCCACGTATCGGAACCAAAGGATGACGTGCTGTTTTGCCTGAGGTGACAATAATATCCTTTTTTCCAAAGAAGACATGTATATTACTGCAAGTAAGGGACTCAAGGGACTACCCATAGCCAAACCATTTTTTTGATGGAAGAATTTGTTGTTGAATTCGAAGTAATTTTGGACCAATGATAATTGGAGACACTCGAGAATTTCATCTTTAATAAGCTCATACTCTGCACTTTCCCCGACAACTGGGGCAAGAGCGTAACCAAGGCTTAAAATACTTTCAAACCTTGTTTGATAAGCAACGAGGCAAGAGCAGAATATTTAACAAACCTGTTAAAAAATGTTTTTTATTCCATGAAGTTATCTTGTTTAGTTTTAGATTTATGAACTTTTAAAGATGCAAGTGCACTTTAAATGGGAATACAGTGATATGAAATCATGTTTAAAATGTTGATATATTTATTATAAAGAACAATTTTATTATTTTGAAATATTATTACATATTATTACGAATCTAAACATATAATTAATCTGAATCTAGACATCATTCACATTGATATTGCCACTTCTTTGATCCTTTATTGCAAATTCCACAGACCCACTGCATGCATGCATGATACACATTGAATCCAGTCATTCTTATTAATATAGTACCGGTATTCGCACTTACAGATTGAGCAAAAATTATCATTGTTAGTTGTAATAATAGCTGGTTTTAGAGGTATATTTTTTTGTTTCTTCTTTTCATTAATTATCCTACTCTTTACCTCTCCCGCTGTGATCACTTCCGCGCCACTTGCAACTTTTTTTCTTTTATTAACCACATGTGGCGGATTTGTTTTTATACAATCTAAAAGAAGATCTTCGAAAGATACAGTTTCTTGATGAATAACTGACGAGCATGAAAGACCTGGTTCTATGATTGTTGGAGATTGAATCTGTTTTGTAGGTGAAGTTTCTTTAAATATCAAAATTTCATTCGGTAGTTCATCAAATTGATCAAAAACTTGTCTTGTATACCTTCGACTGAAATAGTATCTAATATGATAGGTGGATGTGTATGTATCTTTTTGTGCTGTTTTTGTTTCCTTGAACTTTTTAAGGGAAATAGCGCTGTACATAGAATCTGGAACTACATTTCGCGAAAATGGATAAATTCCAGCTTTTTGGAAACCATTTTTTATAATTCCAGTATTTAAATCACTTCAAATTTCTCCGATTATTCTTGAAAATTCTTTCTTTGGTAGCCTCACTCCGACATGTTTTCTTTGCCACTTTACCAATTCCTGATCCCATGTTGTTTTTAACGGCTTAAAAACACTTATACCCAAAGGCTGTAGCACATGGCTGGTATGAGGAGGCAGTTTGAGAATTGTTACATTTTGTTGAGAAGCCATCTCTATCAACCTAATGCTTATGTGAGTCGAATGCCCATCGTAAATTAATAAAACAGGACGGGTAGTGCCAATAGCTCTTAAGAAACTTTTCTCAAAGTAATTTTCAAAAACTTCCGCCTCCATCCAACCATTTGTAGCTGCCGCATATGTAGTTCCAGAGTAGCCAGTACCTTCTGGGGCATGCCATTGATCCCAAATATTCTTACCTTTAAAAACTATCAATGGCGGGACCTTGTCTGCAGATGCAGACGCAGTCAATAAAACCGTAATGTCATCCCTACCAGGAGCACTTACAGTACGAGTACACGGCACTTTTTTACCTCCAACTACTTTTGTTTTGAAAGAATCTGTGCAGAAACTGGTTTGATCCAAGTTCCAAATTCTCGATGGTATACTTTCCAATTCTAAATATTTAATAGTGGTGTACAACAACGAGAAATATTCATCAATTGTGAATGGATTACAACTTTTTTTACGAGCGATTTCTACGCTTTGCGGTTTCTTCCAAGATAAATTATTCCTCTTTGACAAGCTAAGAAACCAATCTTCACCGGGAATACCGTTCTTAAATGGAGTTTTAATGATATTTTTTTTAACGTACTGTCCAACAAGCTGTAGAACCTCCTTTCTGGATAAACCAAATCCATACTTTTACATTTTTAGTAACCCAGATGCAAGCTGTTGTTCATCTTCGATTGATATGGCAAAATCATGCTTCTGCCAAATGATTTTGATTTTATTCCACGTCGTCCTTTTAAATAATCTAAAATAGTATTTAGTGGTATGGTGTACTTTTTGCTAGCTTTTAAGCATTTATGCGTCCTGCTTTCACCTCTTCAATAGCTTCTTCAAGTGATTCTTTGGAATAATCCCCTCTGAAAGTTTTTCTGACGTAGTCACGAACCATGCTTAAAAAAAAGAAAAAGAAATTATCCATATGAAACCTTTCATAAAGAATTTAGTGCGAAAAATAAATTGTGATAAGTATTTCAAAGTACAGAGTCGCATGCTATTCTGCAAGTCATACTAGCACGCACTTACCCCATTGTGATGGTCTGCACATACCCCATGTAATAATATTTACGGGGCAACATCAGACTACGCTTTAAAAAATAAATTTTAAAAGATATACTTAAAATGGTTTATTTAATATAAACTTACATCAGTATTTTTTGTAGAAACGTAAAAATAAGAATTCAAAATGTATAATTTCACTGAAAATAATGGCACGTTTAGGATAACCTCCAAGTTAGATCTGTATTTTTCAAGTGACTAGTTGATTTAAGCGGGAAAAACAAGGCTGTTCGCGAGTGACATCTATGTTGAATAGTTATTACTAACTTATAGTACATTTGTAAATAAATGGTAGGGTATTTTCGTTTATATTACAATAAAAATAACCAGTATATGCACTTGCCCCATTTACGAACTTACCCCACTCCTCCTTACTTTTATTTGAAGCATTCTTTCGTAAACATCACTGTTAACCCGTAAGTATGCAACTTAAGAATGGACTTTGGTGTCCATTTTCTCCAAAGCTATAAAAAAAAGTGTACTAATTTCTTTCAGGTTATTTTCAACTAGTGGTTTTGTAAAACATTCTAGAAAAACAAAAACAAAAAAAAATTCCAGAAAAAACTGTAGAAAATTTCAAAGATGCATTAGTTTTTTCCTTTTAGATATTTATTTTCATTGTACTATATGTTCAACGAATAAAAAACTGAAATACTTGATGAATTTGTTCTTTCCAATTTTTCTTGCAGTAGATATTTTATTTTTTAGTTGTTTTTCTTTAACTCCCAAATTATTATTTTAATTTGTTGTTCATAAATCCCGTACTTTTAATTTTTCGTATTCTTTTCGAAGCTGTTTGTGTTCCAATAGTTTGAATTTCTAAAATTTTTTTTCACTTATAACTTTTTATTTGTCGAAAATTGTTCTGTACAATTTATTTTGGTCTTTTTGTATTAGTATTTTTGTATATTTATCGGATCCCGACTAGCAGAATTAGAGGGTATAGTCAAAGCAATTTGGATTATCGATCATTTAGCACTGCCGAATTACTTTGCTTTCCAAATTACTCAGCACTGACGAATTACTGGGACATATTCGCTCTTCCCTAAATCACATGCTGTCATGGATATAATTGCTACGGCCCCGGGTAGCCTACGGGGGGGACCATGTGTACCCGTCTTCGCTATCAAAATATTGATTATTGATGATAGTTCTTAGATTTTTAACTTATCCTTGAGTTCGAAAAATAATATGAGAATATATACACAATTGCCTTAAATATACTTATATCATTACTACTTGAAATCATTATCAATCTACTTGAAAATTTTTAGCTATCCCAAGTATCTTAAATTTGTCTCCTTTCTTGAACTATCGTTTCATATATGTTCACATCCATGGTTGTGTTTGTTCTTTTTTTTTTTGTGATAGCGTTGATAATTTCATTGATATCCTGATATATCCTAGCTCGACTTATCTTTCCTCTCCCATTGAGACTAGGGATGTTCATATAAAAAAATTTCGATATTTTTGTCGCTATAATATATCTAGTATTCTATCTAGATACTTTGCGGTATATCGTACAAATATATTTGTATTTAACTAGTCTATAATATGTGATTATAAGACAGGGTTCAGGTTAATATGAGTACAACAGAGGGCAGAAACAGAGCTCAGATGGAACAGAGCTAGTTACCAATGTTAAATATTTAAATGCTACATTATATAACTTTGGGAACTGTACTTTGTAATCTATCCACACTCCTATTGGGTTTTCGTTAAATCTACTAACTGGAGCTCTCAAATAAAGAGATAACTCATCAGAAAAGCTTTCGTCTGTTTTATTTGTCTTTCAATTCCGCTGGACCAGTTTATGATGGTCGCTCCAGAGACTATTATCCGATGAAAGACTAATTTTTTCGGAATTGTCCGAGTCAGATTCCGTAATAGTTAGTACATAATTCATCCTGCTGAGTTTTTTAATTTATTTCTTTAATTGTACTAACGGCATTTGCGCAGGCCAACATATCTTCAAAATGAAATTTTTTTAACCTGGGGTCCAATATTGTAGCAATAGCCAATGATGATACGTGTTCGATAGCGCCCATTCACTGGTAATCTCGGTAAGAGTGCGTTTATGTTCTTCCCTGATTTAAGGTTCTTCAATTATTAGGTTTTTAAGTTTTGATATCATGCAGTGCACTAATGGCATGAACTCATCGCTTGCCACACAACTTATTTTTAAAAAAAGGAGACAATTTTTTTTACTTTCGTTATTATTAGTTGTAATTCAGGAATTCCCAAAATATGTTGAGCAACTAAATTAAGTGTATGCGCAAAGCATGGGATATGCTTTTTTTACCCAAATGCAATTTCGACAGTCTTCATTATATATGCAGCAGTATCTGTTACTATTACTGTGACTCTATCCGTATTAAATCCCCACTCTTCACATGTTTTAGTGAGCATCTGTGCAATGCATTCAAATATATCAATATATATCACCCAAGAAATATCGATATTTCGATATTTTTTGCGCAATTTGCAATTATTAATAAAAAATTATCAAAATTATCGAAATTTTAAAGCAAATAAATACACATCTGGCTGTTTCAACATAAGTTTTATTATTTAAAAAAAATTTTTCGAACTGCTCGACTTAAAAAAAAAAACAAACAAAATAAAAAAAAGCATTATTCAAACCAGTATTTGTCTGATATTGACATCAGGAGCACTCTTTGTTTGATGTGTTCTCCTGTTAATCTGCTCCTATCATTTGGCACAGCCAAATTTACCACTGAAGCTACCCTTTCAGATGTCACTGAAGATGCTTGACAAATCAAATATTTTAGAGCAATATCCGATAGAACCGGCGTGAAATGTTGACAATTTACCCAGAACTTGATTGGATCAGATTTTCTTTCTAAAAGTGGTTGATCTAAATACTGCTTCAGTTCATTGGGGACACAGCTACTGCTTGGAACCTCTGACCCTGACGAAGCTATGCTCAAATTTAATAATTTCTCATGTCTGGACCAGATACAGGACTCACTAGCTTGTTCTGATGCTGCTGGATCAGGATTTTTATCCGGAGAACGTTATCCTCTACGCCGATGTTCTGCATGAATCTCAGCACTAATTTTGGATATAGCATTTGACACAACAATTGGCGAGGTAAAGTGGATGCGCTTGAACCGAGGATCCAAAACAGTAGCTACTGAGAGGAAAGGATTTCTTTCTAAAGGAGCCAGTTTGTCTTCAACTTTTTTGAGTAAAGCCTTTTTTACAATCAACCCTAAAGAGGTTGATGGAGTTGCTTGATCTGTAACTTGGGTAACTAAATTAATAAGAGGAATGGCTAAGCTTGAGATGACATAACTCGCACCACTTATTTACTCAGTGGCTTCTTTGAAAGGGCCAAGAATAGCAATAAAATCTCGTATCACATTAAGTTGCGACGATGGAATCATATCTGGTGTATTTTTATTAGTTTGGCTTTTTGTGGCTAAAATTTTAGCTACTAGTACAGACAGTTTATCGAATCTCTCTAGCATGTCAAAGCAAGAATTCCATCTAGTGCTGACAGCTTGTATCAATGTCCACACCTCACCTTCTTTTTTTCCACATGATTCTTGTTCGGCTCGTAATTGGTCCATAGCATTGACTGACTGCTTAAAGAACGTCACAATGGTTTTGACGTGATCGGTAAGTGCTGAAAATTCTTTAATTTCTTTAAGTACTCCATCAACAACAAGGTTTAAAACATGAGCCATGCAGGGAATCCGATGATTATCACCTAAAAACAATCGTACCGCTGATACTATATTTGCGCCACCATCAGTGGTAATTGATACAATTTTAGTTTTGTCAATTTCAAACTCTTCGCATATTTCTTTCCAACGTTCTTGAATGTACTGTCCAGTATGACCCTAAAAGTATATTTGTACACAGTAAAATGTAATAATTGTAAAGTACATCAAATATACCTGAGAAAGTTTTTGGGCGCATAAGTTCAGGCTCTGAATGACAGGCGATCCGTCTACGATGTCAATAAAGTGAACCGTCAATACTAAGAAACTTCTTGTAGAATTAGTAATTGTAAGTATGTCACTTGTGAAACATAAAAAATTTATCTCTTTCAACCTTTTTATTATGACCTCCTTTGTAGTATTGTATCTGTTTTCTATTAAGTGAGTTACCTGAATGTAAAAAGTATCAATTATTTGATTACAATTAAATACTAAAAATATAAATAAGAACAAAAGTTATTTAGAGACAACCTTTTTTCTTGAAGGCAGTTTATAGAGAGGGCAAACTGTGCGAATAAATTTTTGTAGTCCCTTTTTTTCAACGCATGACAGTGGTAAATTGTCCTTGCATATCATTTAATGCATATCAAGTTAATGCTTGTGTAATTTCACTATGTTTTTGTCCACCTTCTGAAATATAAAAATTGTCTTAAGTAATATCATTTAATATAATTGACATTTACAACATTATCTAAGAAAAAAATAGTTTTAAAACACAAATATAAAAAAGTCACATTCACATCTAAACTATCGATATATTTACAAATTGATTGAGGAACATCACTGAAATTTGTTGTGAATCACTGTGTTTATCGGAATGTATGAATGAATGTTATTTTATCAAAACTAAGATAAAAGTATATATTTTTAAAAACAGTGACACTCAGATAATACTACCTTCAAAGCTTGAACTTCTCTCAAGACAGCTTAGTAATGTAGGTTGTATTTCTTGCATTGGCTTCCTTTTTTTCGCGGGTTGTTTGAAGAAATGGGTTTTTGGAGAATGTGTAGAATTTTCGCTTATCTCTTGTATTTGGGAATGGGAATCGTCATTAGATGTACTTGGTATTGATAAAGTAACCTGACAATAGTCAACAGAAAAAAAATAATTACAAATCATAACCTATTTACAAAGTTTCTAACTATTGCAATTTTAGTTTGGATATTGAAACTTACATCAACACTGGTGTCATCAAAGTTTGCCGACGCAACATCTTTATCCGCATTGCTAGACTTTTCGGTTTCTTTCGATGAATTTTGTTTTTGTATGTCTACCATTTGTAAATAAGCAAAATGGTGCTTCGTTTTTAAATGTGTTGCTAAATTTGTAGTGTTTCCACAAGTTTTATATGTTTTACCGCACAAGTTGCAAGAAACAGGTTCTTTGTTCGAACTTTTTTTAAAGAACTTCCATACAGCAGACATAATGTAAAACGTTTAACTTTTAACATAAATACCAGGACACAGAACAAGTAACCATGAGCTACGCTTAGTTTACACGTGACCCTACAACAAAATCAAATGAAGATGAACAAAACAAAACTTAACAACGTTCGTACCAACACACAACACTCTAAAATGCAGAAAGCAGAATGCCAATGCACTATGCAGTCACTCAGTCTGACTGAGTCAGTCAGTCAGTCAGTCCAGTGCTGAGAGCAGTGATACCAACCAAACCAACAAGCAATGTCATTACATTATTGTCATTAGACTTAGACAAGCAAGTCATAGAGTGTAATTTTTGTTTGTGTTTGACTGTTTGAAGCAAAGAAATTAAACCATTTAAAAATATATCGATTTTGATATCTGAAAATAAATATCGAAAATTGATATATCGCGGGAAAAAATATCGCTAGTTTATATCGATATTTTTCTGAAAAAATATCGATATTTTGATATATCGATATTTTTTGCCCAACCCTATGTCTTTCATCTAAGTGGTACACGCCCAAAGTTACGGAACAAAATTCAATTTCGATGCCGACATGAGCAGTTACACCTAATATCAGTAATTTCTTATTTGTAAATCTGACCAAATATCACTTGTAATGTAATGTAAGATTTTCTACACAGTATAATTTGTTTTTCATAACTGTTGATAATGCATCATACTTTTCATCTAACCAGCGTGTCACAGAGGATCTGCTAGGAATCCTGTAGTGAGGTGCTGTAACTTTCAAAAGATTCTTGAAACCTTCATTTTTAGGTAATGAAAAAGGCTGATTGCCTTTACAGATCATGTACATTATCGCATTATTAATTCTTTTAGTTTTGTCATTAGTAGAAGTATATTGTAGTAGCCTGGATCAGGTCAGGGCGAAAAACATCCTAAAAACTGCATAAATCAATTATATTATTAGTTTTAAGTAATAATACTTTAATAATTTAAATAACCTAATTTAGTAATTATAAATAAATATTATTTTGATTGTTTAGCGTCAGCAAAATTAATATTTAATATTTACGTCACAATACTTAATATTTTGACCTAAAAGTTTTATATTTAAAGTCAGCGCTAAATGATTAGAATCATACAGTAATTATTCAACTTGAAGATACAGTAATTATACAACTGTAACGATTGTAACATCGTTAAAACACTAAGCAAATTTCAATACCAGTTCTAACTTTGTATAATATATTCTAACATATCGAATTAAAACAAATCATACGAAATATCAATAGCAGTATATCAGTATTTATTTTGGTAGACTTCGTATTCATCCTCAAGGATTCTCCAAGTCTTTCCTTATAAAATATTCAGGCTGGTGGTAGCAGCATCTTCCTTGGACCAATTGAGTTACGTAACAATATGCGTATATTTCTCCAAAACTACTTTCGATTGACCTCTGGCGTTTAAAAGGCAATTACCTATTATAAATAATTTTTTGATCAGTATGAGAATTGTTAGTACTTATCTCGCTAGTACCCATTGGCGACAACGTAGAAGTTGAATGCTACAGTTGTTAACGGTAGATGTTTGTTAACGGAAGATTTCGACATCGTTATCTGATCTTGTTTTGAAGAACTAGAGATAGGGTTTGACAAATCTGAATCTGTTGTAACATCAGCAGCAGCAGTATTTTTATTTTGGAAAACTTCCAGATAGACAGCTTTATGGATGTTTTTTATATGAGCCATTGCATGAGGTATTGCCAGCAGTTTAACATTTTTTCATTTTTTTCGTAATATTGCCAAACAATACTTATTAGGTGCCAAGTTGAGATAAATCGTAATTTCTGAACAAAAAAGAGAACAGCGTGAGAAAGCCAAAGATTAACAGTCCCAAAAAAAAAATTCACTGACTATGTCCCATCCTTAATAATCTTGAAAATAAAAACAAAACTGCCAATTAACCACAAGATAATTAAAACCTTTACCTTTGATAGCACTTTAAATTCACGCTATACTTATTGTATCGTAAACCTACGGTTCCTGAGGGTATTAAGTACTTACTGTATCGTAAACTGTAGTAAACAAAACAGTTTACAATTGTCACAGCTTGCTTCTTTTGTACAACTGAATAGTGGCCGTTTTTATGTATCTTTATGCACACGAACTTTATTTACCCATTTTGTAAACTGTATTAAATTAAAGATTAAACAAAACACACAACTTTTATTCGTAGGGCGCCACGGTACCCAGTGCACCAGGTTATTTTATTCAGGTGATACTGCGTATCCATCACAGACCATAGATAATACACTTAAGCTACAGACACATCATACAGATTGTAAATTACTACTAGTACTGCCCTCACGGAGAGAGAAGAGAAGAATTTCGTGTCTTTGCGTTTTGGTATTGCGAACAATTTAATTACAGGTATAATCATTTTATAAAAAAAAAAATAAATGGAATGTGTGCTTAAATTCTCCCGATAATTAATATATCGAATGAAATATAGCGATTGTATGTATCGATACTGGATAATTCGATAATATCGGGTTATACAGTCACGATTCGGAGTCATTCGAATACGAACAATCTGGTTAGATTTCTTATTCTGTATTACAAACTATGTCTATTTTCAGTATTCATTGTTTAAAATATTTAAAAACGATAAATGAATTCTACTTAAATACGTCCACGATAAAATACAGGCCCGTGTGCACGGGTGGGGTTTTGGGTGTCAAAATTTCTCCCATTGAGAATCTGTCCACATAAATTTTGAATTAACAATATAGTCCTGTAAATGGTACCATTTATGAGACGCATTTCCACTGACGAATCAGATATCCATGCGTATTTTGAACTTGGTACATGCACATTCTATGACTTTGTATTTGAGTCGAGTAGTTCAAACAGAAAACCAGAATCTTGACAAAGCTGTCGAAGTGGCTGATGCTGCAAAACATATTTCGATTGAAAGAAGAGGAAACGCTGGAGAAGAGTTCAAAGTTCAGGAAAATTTTCAAAACCATCGCGTCATAACAGACTCAACGCTCGAATGTACAGACTGATTCAGTTGAAGATTATAGATGGATTTTTGAATCATCGCAATATTTTCTCAAATTTTGCTTGTCACTTTCTCAACAACAAAATTTCTTGAATTTATCTCGTACAACATCAATTTCTGAGAAAGGTCGTCTTCTAGGTCTGCTAACTACAGTTTCTTCTTCGTCATCTTCTTCTTCATTGCCGTCTACGGAATCCGGGTCAATATCTTGATACATTATTCCAACAGTATCATGAAGAGTGTCTTTTCCATCCTTGGTTTCAACGAATCGGTCATAATTGTCATATGCCATACCTGCTACAAGATTTTTATCTTTATTAATAACATCTGGGCATATTCCGGTACGTGAAACTGTTGAGAACGTTGCTTCTGTCTCTAGCTCTTCGATTGCGGTGTAACTTATACAATGACCGAAACGATTTATTATATCGATAACCTTACGACTGCTCGTGATACTTTTTAAAGTAATGCCTAAGCAGATGTGTTTCGAGGTCTTAATGTTTCCATTGTGAGTCATATATATATCAAGTCTTGAGATAAAGATGATACATGATGTTGAAAAGTATCGCAATTCCGCCGTTTACGATTATAACTTCCAAGGATCGATGAGAAAAAATCGGAAATAATGGGTGGTGTTGAAGATTCACCTTTTATTAGCCGTTGACCAGTTAAATAATCAGGTAATTTTTTTCTTTTTATGCTCAAAATTTCCGCTCGCAAAATGGCTGCGGCTTGTTGTAACATATCTTGGTCCTTCAAGTGGGCAAATAACGAACCGTCAATTGTTGAAATGCCTTTAGGGGCAACAACTTTTTTTTTGTTACATACCAATATTTGAATTTTATCAGCAAATTTCTTGTAAATCTTTTCTTCCAAGTAATGGGTTGTGAATATTGATGCTGCGTCAGAGCCTTCACTTAAATCTTTAAACATTTCGAGATACTCTTTATGCAGATAACTTAGAAAATAACAACGTCCTCGATTTATTACATTTTCCTCAATTAAATGACAAATTTCTGTATAAACTGTAGCATGTATTTCTCGGTGAATGTGCCATGAAGTACGGACAGGACTTTTTATGAGTGATCTCTTCTGGTTTCTGAAATTTTGTCGACCAACATCGTGGTAGTATACTTGACAAGAGGCAATACTTTGTATTTTAACTAAAGTTTCATTATAAATTTCGGTATCTAGCTTCAATTTAGATAAAATACTTTTTTCAAATTCTTTTTTCTCTGAAGTGCGTAATGGCTCATTCTTAGACCGGGTTTGCTTCTTTTTTTTGTTACAAAAAAAAACAAAAGTTTGGGTTTGTTGAAACAGCAGGATCGGAAGTCTGAACAGTTGATGCTTCTACTAAAACTTCAGATGTTCCTTCCTCTAATGGCTGTTCTGCTTCAGCCTCAATTTCTTTTCCGGCTTCTTCTGTTTCAGTAACACTCACATCTTCTACCAGGGAATCATGGACAACTTTGTCACTAATCATTAAGTTATCAGATGATGTGGATGGCTGTTTAATTCCAGACGAAGACGTACTGGGCTGTGAAATAGGTTTTTTTTTTGAAAATCAGTCGAAAAAAATTTTCTTTTCAGTGCTGTAAATGTCGTATAACAACTACTATGATATGCAGCGTCAAACATTTCGTCTGGTAAAGTAATATCTTTATATTTTAAGTCATGGAATTTTCTTAACCTCAAAATCTTTCGGCATTTTGACAGTGTTTCTTCAGAAAATAATATTAATTTATCAGTTTTTACAGCACTACAAAATACACACTTCACTTCTTCTTTTTCATTCGACATCGTGTAAAATATATTAATTAAATAAATGTAAAATTAACAAAAATAAATAAAGCAACATTTAATATTTTATTACATTCACAAAACACGAAAAACACGAAGCATTTGTAAATTTTTTTAAAAAATTTTTAATTGTTTTAATTTTTTATAGTTAAAAGCTACATAAAAATAATTTTTTCAAATTTTCATATTTTCTTTTTTTTCAAATTTTCATATTTTCTTTTTTTTCAAATTTTCATATTTTCTCTTTTTTCAAAAGAGACTAATGTACGCCTTTTGCGATCTTTGCCTTGGTTTTCTACTAATAGAAATATTTATAAGCCCAAGGTAATCTTCGCCCGTATGTTAAAATGCTTTAGACTCTTGCACTCGAGGAGTTGGAAGATCTGCCAAAAAGGGAAAATAATTTTTCAGTTTTGATCTAAAACAAAAGTTGTTTGATTGAATGTGGTTGCGTATAACTCGTCTACCAGCGAGAACCCCATACTTCTTTCGAATGAGTGAGTGCTGTGGTCAGAAAAGGTTCGGTATGTAAATTTGAGCGGTGATAATGATCAGTAAGAAAATTTACAAACGGATCCTTTTTCGGGAAATTTACAAACGGATCTTACTAATGGCAACGAAACAATTTTTTCTTCTAAATTACTTGCCAAAGTGTTATTGAATGATTTTATCGGCCAGTATTCTAAAAATTTAGATGGAAATAAACCACGTGCGCTGAATTTGATTGACCATCAATATGATACCACTTTTCTTTAGGCAATACTTCGGTATTCTTTGACACCCGATTAGCTACAAATGTTACTCATCTAGGGGGTGAAGCATTGAGCGAGCTTAAAACAACAATAATAAATTTACGCCTATCAGAAAAGGCGCAAATTTCTTGAATGTGCATACGTGAACCATAGGAATCTAATACAAAATATACTAATTTTGAAAGTAATAGTGCCGCACATAATTCGCATGCTGCATGCTAGACACGAAAATTTCTTCGCACTCAACGTCTTTCGGGCTAAGCGCTTCAGAGGTAGTAATTTCCTTTAATTACCAGAATCGTTTGATAATAGTTTCCAAAGGGGTGACAGTACAAAATCTTTGAAGCTGATCAGTTGAAGATAAAATGGGCGCACATCCCATGACCGCATAACCAAGGCTTGGAAATAGGACCTAGTTGATGAAAATTATCATCAGCAAGAGGCAAATCCTCTAAGTAGGGAATCGATTTAATATCCACTGATGTCGTGGGCAACTTGTCCGTTATTTTATTCACTACCAATACTTAGATAGTGTAAACTTTTGAGAAGCCATAACGTGAAGAAACTACTATATCATTTTGTCCATGAACTGTACTCAAAGTTGACCCGATACCGCTCACCGAACTGTATACCTTTGACATGTGTAAGCCTACACGCCCACGACATTCAAAGGTTAACATATGTGCATGAGAACCATTGTCGAATATAAAACGAGCACGTTTGGTCTCCGTTAGAATCAAAAATATTGACTACAGCGATAGATAACAAAAAGGTTGTACCAGGAGATTTGAGTTGATTACGCGTAGTTGAACAGAGGCTATGCATAGGTGAGAACCTTCCATTCTTAATATCAGAGCTTGAAGTATTAGTGCCAGAGGCAGTCATCTTATTAGGAGCTTTGGCAAGGAATTTTGCTTCTCGAAATGCAACAGGGTTTGATGACGTTGTTTACATTTTGAGCAACTGGATTTCGAAGCACATTTGGCAATAAGGGGTATATGCTTAAATAATTCATGTAGAAGTATTTCATTTAACTTCGGAAGGAGTGATATACTGGATAATGATCGATTTCATTGCATTGATTTCAATGCATTTCATTGCATTGTTTTACTCTCAACCTTCTTTACCACAAAAGATTTAGTTTAAGAATAACTGGCGTTACTATTTGGAATCGATTTTGCACTAGTATTTAAAACTAGGGCGAGAGCAAATCAATATTTTTGTCTGCTCTTTTACAAAAGCTATAATGTCTTCATACTTTGGTATGGCTTCACGCTTCTTGGTAATTTCATACAGCCAAGAGGTTGTGCTATTATCTCCCGAAAATGTGGGTAATTCCAATTTTGAAAGTCTTGGTAATGGCCTATGCGGTTGAGGATTGGCTATCGGCAATGGAGTCTTGTCTGCCTCGGATAAACGTCGAGCTACTAACTGCGCATGACCAAAAAGTTCTTTCAAACTATCCAAACCTTAAAAGTCAGGTACGATATGTTTATCAATTTTCATATGAAGAGCATTAATGGAATCAAATGCAAGTAAATATCGAGTCTTTGACGAGAGAGGTCGTTTCAAAAATGACACATGATTTTTTATATTAACTTGAAATAAATATATTTTGTTCCTTATAACAGCCAAAACAGGTAAAAAATCATAAAAAATTTTTTTTTTTCTAAAGTATTTTAAAATTAATTTTTTTGCAATGTTACACTTGAGTTACATCATGCGTTAGTTCGCAAACTAATAAAAAATAAATGTCACATCTGAGTTACATCATGAAGCTAACCTAACCTAACATACAACAGTATAATATGGTAAGATATAGAGGCTTATAATAAAAAGCATTATAGAATAAACACATTTTTAATAAAATTAATCGACTCATAAATAAAAAAAAATTAATTAATCATTTTGACAAATTTACAAATTTTCCAGTCAGTTATGGTAAGCCATAAAACAGTTTTTCTTTGCATGAAAACAAAGATTCAAACTACATTTGCTGCATTTTACATTTGTGTTTCCCTTGCAGTTTGTCATTTTGCACCGATTTCTTTTTTCGTCCCAAATTGGCCAATGATCGGTTTTGTCTTTGATGACTGGAATGGGAGGTCTGGGCGCTGCTGATGCTTTCTTGCGAAGTTCTTCTTGTTCTTGTAGATGTCCTGATGGCCTTCCTCTCTTAGGAGTTGCTTTTTGTCCTTTGCCGCAAAGGGTTACTGCTAATTCTGTCCTGAAATCCTTTTGGCTCATCTTCTTGTATTCGTGTACGCACGAATGTAATATCCACGCATTTACGACAGCCATGTCGACTAAGTGGTAGAAAAGTCTGAAATACCACTTTTTGCTCTTGATTCTAATGTGGTGTCTTCCAATGTGAGAGTCCATTAGGTCGACACCACCCATATGCTTATTATAGATTTTCACAATCTTTGGACACGGGATTTCATTATAAGTTTTTGTTTTCCTGTCGTATCTTTTGATACGTTCTTGTGGCAAAATTCCACACATTGTAGAACCAATTGTGACAATTTGGTTGTCATGCCAGGATA
The DNA here is from genome assembly GCF_905475395.1 of Chrysoperla carnea. NCBI lineage: Eukaryota > Metazoa > Arthropoda > Insecta > Neuroptera > Chrysopidae > Chrysoperla > Chrysoperla carnea. Next base: position 71,530,347 of record NC_058341.1, read on the forward strand.
CAACAGTTATTGTTGTATCGTCTACAACTGTTAGCCATTCGTCTGAATAGCCCCTTTCTTTCTTCGCCATAACAGATTTTTCTTCAAACGGGCAGTCTGGAAGGCGATCTCTTCGAAAGGTACCAAGCATGAAGATGCCTTGTGTGTGGAAGAACGAAAATAAGGGCAGACTCGAGTAATAATTATCACAGTATATGGTATAATTCATATTTCTGGGGATTTCTCTAGCCAATCTAACTACAAGATTACCAGTTGTACCAAGGTCAGGTTCATTTAACAATGAAGCCTCTACATTGCCTGAAAATATTTCAAATTTATGTGCGAAACCTCTATCATCACAAAGAACGTACAACTTGTAGCCCCATTTGTGTGGCTTGTTAGGGTTGTAAAGCCTCAAGTGGTGTTTTGTTTTTGTAGCACATGTTTGCTCATCTATTGACAGGGTAGATCTCATTGGAATAGACAATGACTTAGAATTTATCTTATCGATGACTGGTCTCAGTTTGTGCAGTCTATCTCGATTTGGATCATTAGGAGCTAGCTGTTCCGAGTTGTCATTAAAATTCAACAATGAACGTATGGTATCAAAAGTGTTTACTCCCATACAGTCACTGACAATGCTGTGTCCCCTAATAGGGTGCCACATGTCTCTCAAACTGCTACAATTAGAAATGGAAGAAAATATTAGTATTCCTAAAAATTTCTCAATTTCTGTTTTGGATATAGGTTTTGGCCTAGCCGGATTTTTTTGTGTTGAGTATAGCAAACTTCCTTCGCAAATCTTTCCTAAAAGTTCATTGTCGAAGAAGTACTTAAAAAAATCGTATGGATGTTCCAAACGAGACACTACTTCAGGTAAGCTATAGTCTCCTTTAAATCTGGTTTGTTCCTCCCTATATTCCAAATTACCATGCGTCCATATCTGTTTCGGTTTCTTACTTTTACTTGCCCTTTTATTTTTATTTACATTACTTACGGAGGCCTTTTGTTTGTCGGACTCAAGTGGTCGTTTTCTTTTCCCTTTCGTCTTTTTCTTTTTTTTCCCTTTGTTCTGGGGCTTTTTTGCTGCTTCACTCATTATTTTTATAGAATCATCAATTGGCACTGACTCACCTTCGACATCAGAAACCACATCCTCTGCAACCTGGATCTCGGCATGATCACAGCTTGTAGGTGCTGGCACATCTTCCTCGTCATGTAGGCCTAACGATGCAGATGTAGATGCAGATGTAGATGCAGATGCAGATGCAAGTGCTTCGTCTAATTGTTTGATTAGTTCTCGGTCATCAATTTCTTCGTTGATATCATCTTCATCAAGCAGCTCCCCCAATTCATCTTCACTATCGTAGGGAAGAGTCAAGATGTTTATTATTTCAGGATCTTTGATACTTCTATCCATTGCACCTAAAAATAATTGAAATAGCATAAATCTTGTGTAAAACTTATAGTTAGGCTGAAAAAGAAAACACTAACAGCTTCATGATGTAACTCTCAAGTTACATAAAAATTATTGATCAACTTCATTGTGTGCATGATGTTACACTTGAGTTACATAGAGAAAATTATTCATAAGAATAAATATATGTCAAAACTACACTTACCTGAATAGAATTTGTAAAGCTGAGGTGTTCATGTATCAAAATATATTTGTCAGTAGCTGTAGTTTCCTTAAATAATAAGACAAAACTGATATAAAAATGAGGTAACCTCAAAGTTGGCCAAGTCAGGGACTCCACACTAAACAACTTTTTTTTCCCCAGCTGTCTCCCAACCAAATACTGTTGCTATTGGCTTTAGACCATAATGCATGATGTCTCAACTAAGTTACAAAATGTAGTTCTCAATAATCCCAACAGAATGCGTTAGAATGCCAAAAGAATATTATGTTACTCCTTAGTTACACTATGTGTCAAAGGGTTTGAAGCAAAAGATAAAAGAAAGTAAACCCTTGATGGGGTTTATAGAAAATGAGAATATCAAAATTAGATTAAAGAGTTACGAGTTAAAAAGTGAGTACGAGTGAAGAAAGTGTGCTAGGGCCCACCCATACAGTTTTCGGGGATAATTGTACTTTTAGAGCCACCCTGATATTTAAAACCGACAGGTCCAGAGGATAAGATCAGAACTGGAAGGAATGTTTAGTGTTCAAAGTAAAGGCTTCATACTCTACGTTCCAAAAGTTACCGCGTGGATTTAAATCACACATCTACAAAACAAAAGGTACAAGAGGAAAATTTAAATATAATATCAAGATAATTATAAACTTGAAAGGTACTTTATGAAACTATAATCAATTACAAATCTTATAAAGTATACTAATTTCAACGCATTAAGTGTTATTACGAAAACTTATAAAGTATACAATTTTTTAACACATAGCGTATTTACTACAAAAACTTATAAAGTCTACAAAATTTTACACATTGCGTGTTTATTGAATAACAAAATACAATTTTAAGCCATTTAAATGTAGAAACATTAAATAAATTTATATTAAATTTTTAAAAGGATGCATAACATAGTGAAATTAAAACATTTCACAATATAACCCCAAAACCCAAAAATTAGAATAAATTAAACATACCAGATCATTTTTATAAAAATACCTCCTCTAGCTCACATATTGTTTGAAAATATATCACGTGCAAATAATTTTAAAGATTATATACTGAATATAAGATCCATTTTTGTTAATATTTTAAATTTAATCCATACTCTCCGAGATCCCAAATAGAAGAGAGCTCATAATCAAAACTCAAACAAATAGGTTATTAAATTACTCCGCGCAGCGATCAACTCCGCATAAGAAAATAGATCTATTAATTTATGTAATATGTTGTGTTCGTAATTTATGTACACTAACTGACATAAATTACGGAACAGGTTAAGGTAGAATTTTACTAAAGAAAGACACCAGCATTTAAGTGAAGTGTAGTTCGAAAGCAAAAATTACAAAAACTCCTTGGAAAAATGTATATATGTATTTAATGAACGCAAACGTCTACATGGAAATCGAGAAATTGTATTTAGAGGGAAAAAAAGCTCATATTAACTATGACAAAATATTATTTCGAAGAACGTCCACAAATAAATCGAGCCACATTAGATCAAACAATTACTAATGAAAAAATTGAAACTAATATTACTGAGAATGTTCAAGATGAAAGGACGGCTATTAGAAAACGTTTATTGTCATCTCCACTGAAGAAAACCTTTGACGTTAGCAAAACCAGATTTACAGAACACCGAAAATCTTCATAACTCACCCTAGACAAATAATGTAAAAAAATTACATCTTTATTTAAACCGAAACACGATTCTGAGACTGATCGAATTAAAATTCAAACCAGAGAGTGGCGAATAACTTATTTTGAGATACACGTCGTCCGAAACACACCAATAGCAAACAAAGAAGGTAACAGAAAATCATATAACGACCAATGCAACGACTCGGTACAAGACTATTATAAGCAAAAATAACCGTTCCCAAGCTGCCTGGTTAGCGTGGAGACAACGAACCGAAACCCTCCATTTGACAATAATCACCTAAATAATAAAAATAAAATAAAATACAATAAAACAAAATGCAATAAAACAAAATATAATATTAACAAATATCTCTCCAAAAATAATCTAAAATCTAAAAACATTCCAAAATCAAAAATAAACTAAATATAAATCGCAACAGAAACATTTTTTTCCAGCTTGGCACTTTAGATACAAGAACTTGAATGCAACTAGCTGCTCTTGCTGAACAAGTACGATGATATTGGGCTATAATAATAATAAAATAATAATAATGGAATCAGTAATCTATGTAAAAGACTTTCTAGGTGTATGGTAGCTTTCGTATCTGACTTGGAAGGTTTTTCGATTTTCTTCACTTACTATATTTATACTTATATTTTTACTAGAATCTTATAATAATTGAACTCTGCGGAAAACAGCTTCGTTTTTGGCTATTAAATAGGTTAACTTTTGTGCATCCTTGCTTGTTATTTCAAAATACCAGAAAAATAACCAAAATAATAGCAAATTCGGAAAACAGAAAATAATGATAAAAATTAAATTGTTAACGCTAAATGATTCAAAATAAAACCACTAATTAATACTTAGTACTACATTCACGATGAAGATGAAGTATGCGACCGTTAAAGTTCACATGAAAAATGAAGAGATGAGTAACAATTTGAGAATTAATCAAGAAGCAATTATTTTATATCTTAGAAACAAACTAGCTTCCACGCATTGCAAGGTTTCTGATTTAGAAAATGAAATTGATAAATTAGAACAAACTATTAAGTGTAAAAAAAATACAAATCATGGACAGTGAGCTAAAGCGCTATATTAATTTTAAAACTCTCTTCAAGAGTAGTACGCAAACAGAAACAACATCTATTCATAACATAGGAACATAAGCTTCTAATTTTGATTTACTGCCCATTACGACATCACATGACTTTTGCTTTCAAACGGAAATATAAGAAAGCTTTGATTTTAGCAGTCAAACAGAAATTATACAAAGGCGTGATAATGACTTTTAAGTAAAAGCTATTTGTAGTTGTATACTCGATCAATCAAAATTGGTTTTTCAAAATGACTTTGTTACTAATTATACTAATATCCCTGGGAAATCTGCTGATGTAATTAAATCGGTTGAAACAGGTTCACTAGATCTAAACAGTGTTTGTGACTCTTATAATATTCAGTGTGGAACAATTAATACAAATAATTAAGTGGAATCCAAAACACAGCTATACGTTAAGAAAATTAAAAGAAATAGGCGTAGCAGTACACACAAAAATCAAGAAAAACTGCAAAGCAATTGTCATCTATCTAACAAAAAGCATAAAAACACTATAACTAATTCCGTTAAAGAGGTTAATACATCAGGAGTAATTTCGCTTAAAGTTTCGCCGAAAGTCCTTATAGTTTCAGATGGGATAGGCAAGGGCTATACACTACAATTAAAAGATTATTTACCACATCATTATGAAGTATCTCCTTTTACAAAAACGAATGGGTCTGGGCTGATGGCTTAGAAAATTTATCATACGATCTAACAACATCTGATCATGTAATTATTTTCTTGAGCTCTTATCATGTAGATGCTACGGAAGAAAGCAGTTTAGCAATAACTGAAATAAAACTACTTTCCCTAATTAAAAAGTCCAAGAATAGCAATTGGATTTTCTCTACAATATCATTCAAGTATAACATTCATGCTTTTTTTTTTTTTATACTGTATTTTTAACTAATAATGTCATATATACAGTGTGAGAAGGTTAAATCACTTGTTGGTTATATTTATATATATATTTTTTTATGTTTCTTGAGATGAAAGTTTGTGTTAAAAGGTTAGATTTTTTATTTTGTTATGTTTGTAATTTATGTGTTGAGCATAGGAGTTGAATAGAGTTATACATTTTGATTTTTTTTAAGAAATTAATCACACTGATATTATTTGATTCACTGTCACTTAATATATTTTTTAAGTTGTTTGTATTTAGATTTAGTTCGATTCTCCACTTTGAGTAAATTTTACAAGTAAGTAGTAGGTGTTTTATGGTTAAGGGAGTATTGCATGTTTGACACATTGGTTGAGGGGATTTTGTAAGCAGATACTTATGGGTTAATTTTGAGTGTCCCATTCTCAGTCTCGTTATTATCACTTGGTCTTTTCTGTTGGTGTTTAGTGAGGTTTGCCATATTCGTGTGTCATCTTTTATTTCTTTGAGTTTGTTATGATGGACATTTTGCCATTCGTCAGTGCGTTTCTTTATAAATAATTCATTTATATGGTTTAGAATGTCATTTTTGGTACTTTTATAGTACTCTTGTCCTGTAGTGTGAGCTTCTTCGGCTGCTTTATCTGCCAGTTCGTTACCCTCTATATTTGCGTGTCCAGGTACCCATAGGAACGTTATTTTGATATTTTTGTCGAGGAGTTCATAGACACACCTTTGAATTTTTTTAAAGATAGTAGATCCAGTTTGTTTGCTTTCGAGTGCCCTTAAAACACTCAGCGAATCTGTGATGATCACGAACTGGTTGCTATTTATTGAGTTTATATACTTTATTGATTTATAGATGGCAGTTGCTTCGGCTGTAAAATGGGATGCGTGTGGATTTAGTTTGTATCTTTGGATGTTATTTTCATGGACAAATGCACAAGCTGTAGATGTGTCATTCCTTGATCCGTCTGTGTATATTTTAGTATGATGTTGATATTTTTGTATTAATTGTTTAAATTTATTTTTATGTATTTTTGTCGGGATCTGATGTTTTGGTATGAAATTTAGTTTTGTGTTTACATCTATTTTGTAATTAGTCCAGGGTGGGTCGAATTCGGTGGTATTTAACTTGTGAATCTGTGCTATTTGTTGTTTATCTATTTCTAATGATCGCAAGATGACATCTAATTTTTCTGATATAGGGAGGGGTAAGGATTTTTTAAGACCAAGTATGTGTTTGTATGACGTGTTGAGTCTATTTTTTGATAATATAATCTTTTTTCTTTTCAATGCTGTTTAAGTAGTATTTTAACAAGTAGATTTGTCTTTTTGTACTTAGTTTGTGTTGACCCCCTTCAGCGTATAAGGAGTTAGTAGGTGTTGTTCTGAATGCTCCTGATATTATTCGCATACATGTGTTGTTAAGCGTATCTAATTGTTTGATATTCGATGTATTTGCAGAGTCGTAGATGTGACATCCGTAATCAAATTTTGTTTGTATGCATGCTTTATAATACTTCAGGAGACAGCTCCTATCTGCGCCATTGTTCTTATTTGCTATAGTCCTTAGGATGTTAATTTTGTTCAGTATTGACCCTTTCAAGCTTTCAATATGGGGTTTCCATGTCAGTTTTTCATCGAAGGTCATGTCGAGAAATTTATGAGTGGAAGTGTTTTGTACTTGATTATTGTTAATTTTTAGTGTAATTTCTTGTTTTGACTTTTTATGGAAGCATATGTATTTTGTTTTGCTGTTGGATATTTTTAGGCCAGTTTCTTTCACCCACTTTTGTATGTTGTCTATTGTTGCCTGGAGATACTTCTTTGCGTAATTGGGATTTGGAGCAGATATATTCATGCTTTTAACTCAATTATATTTAAATTAAATCAAAACTTGGAAGAACAACTGTTCAAAGAAAGAGACACAACAACTATATATTTAAATAAATCACTTTGTATAAACGTTTACAAAAAGGATGGTTATAATATAAATCGAATTAGCAAAAGAAAAATTATTCACTTTTAGCAGTATTATCGGTGAGTATTGTGGTGATAGAATTAATGCTAATAGTCCAACTCATCAACTCAGTACGAATGTTGCATTAAACCATGAACAGGTAAATAACGTCGTGGGCCAACGAAGACATGTAAATGTTTCTAAAGCTTCAAAAATCTTAACTCCACTAAAAAACGAACAAGGTAAAAATGAATTTTTTAATTCTACATTCAGGGGTTGCGAAATAAAGAATTACAGCTTGACCAATTTATTGTCTAATATAAAAAAAAGTTTTATCCATTAAAAGCTATACAAAAATTCATAGTAGTTCCCGGAAACTTTTTAAAAAAGGTGGCACAATGATTTTTAAAAACGATAGTTGTAATGTAGGAAATATAAAGTGAGACATGATATCGAACATTTAAATATAGAAAAAACAATTAAATGTTTGGGTGTAGAAGCAAACATTAATACCGAACCACTTACTCTACTCTGTGTACATTGTCGTGTACCGGTTGTAGGCTGCCACCAAAAGTCTTAATATTTTGAAAGGAGAGACTTTATGAATACGATCTTTTTTTATTTAGAAAATATCACTTTATTTGTTCGATTACTAATTAAGTTGAAGTTATACTTTCCGTTGTAATAATCACTGTATGAATTTTGATTATTTAGCTTGCCTTTAAATATAAAACATTTAGGTCGAAATATAAAATATTGTGACGTAAATTTTAAATATTAAATATTTATTTTTGCTGACCAGCTAAATAAATCAAACCATGTTACTATTACAATTTAGGTTATAACATTATTAAAAATATAATTACTTAATAATACTAATTTTTGATTGACTTAGTGTGCTAGAAACCACGTTTTTAAGGATAACGCCGTCCAGGGCCTAACACACCTTCCGACTTTTTTTAGAGGGAAAATAATTGCAAATTATTTTTCATCTAACTCAGAAGTAAAGTTATCCCTTAGAGAAAAATTAAAAATTTACAAAACGAAAACTTGGAAAACTATAAGGATAACTTCGTTAAATCAATCATTACGAAATAAAAAGAAATTTAAATTTTGAAGAGTAACGAAATTGTAAATAATTTGGTTTGGGAAAAAAAATTTAAGTTTTAACTATTATAAACAATTTCGTTTTACAATAGTACACAATGAGTTGAAATGTGATCGATATTTAATGAATTATTTTGCAACTATGCAAAAATTATGTTTACTATTTTTATGAAGTAAATATGTAGTAAAAATAAAATAATTGTAAAAATATTTGTAAACTTGAAAAGTTTTTGCAATTGTGCTTTAAAAAAAAAAAAAAATTAATAATAATAAACATGATTGCCCTTGAAAAATTATACTGATTCTTCCATATGTTTCCACATTCGTATAATTTCAACTTGAAATGTGGAATCTCAGTACCGGTTGTGCTGCGGGGGTTTTGTCTACCACTTCTGCTAGTCGTGTTGATGAGGTTTGGGGGGGGGGGCGTGTAAGCTACTGATTGTAACTGTGAATTTTCAATTGATTTTGGAGGATTTCATCCATTTGATTTAACCGATGCTGGTTGTGTCCCAATTCGGATAAATCCATATTAACAATCTTCATTGGTTTTAAATTAACTGCCGTTAAGCTAATGTTTTTTATCTTCTGTTTTAAGTTTTAACTATTATAAACAATTTCGTTTTACAATAGTACACAATGAGTTGAAATGTGATAGATATTTAATGAATTATTTTGCAACTATGCAAAAATTATGTTTTACTATTTTTATGAAGTAAGTATGTAGTAAAAATAAATTAATTGTAAAAATATTTGTAAACTTGAAAAATTTTTGCAATTTTGCGTTTAAAAAAAAAATATTTGGAAAACGGTTGACCCTGCAGGTCATCCCTGTAACTTCCCGCTAAGTATTGACTCATAACGTGTAAAAAATTTTATCTATTCTGATGTTATTTCCACTCGCATTTTATTGTAATTAGATGTGATCTTAGACTAAAATCTGATGAAATTTTTAATCAGATTTTAGTACGCAAATACTAAATACTAAATAATTTAAACATTAAAACACCGTTAAGTGTATTACCGTTTTTATAATTTAAACGGTATAGATTTAAGTGTTTTTGGCAAGCTCAAAAATTTCATAGACGTTTGATAAAACACTATTTTTTAAATTTTCAAATCGCGATAACTTTAGAATGAATAAACCGATTTTCACGCGGTTGGTGACATTCGACGCAGTTTTTGAAGCTTCATGAAGAATCTTTAAGTTTCAATTGATAGAACAAAAAATTTTGAGGTTTTTCCGAAAAAACGCTTTTTTGGGTTTTCTTTCGTCAACGATAACTCACGAACGAATCAACCGATTTTGACCGGACTGGCGGTGATCGACGTGGCTTTTTGATGTTGAGAGCTGATTAGTTTTTGGAATTGATCGATACAGCCGTTTAAAAGATATTCAAAAATAACCACTTAAAAAAAATTTTTTTTTGCAGTTTTTTTGAGATTTCTCGAAATCTATCGAATCGGTCCAAATAGGCCTCAAAATCTAAGTTTGGTCAAGACCTTTCGAATGGCACCAACCGCGATCAAATCGGACAAGGTGAAAATAAAATTTAAAATAATAATAATATAAAATTATATTACATAAAAATATTTTATTAGAATGTGAAAATACATTTAAAAACTCAAAAATATTGAAAGATGCTGGGCCCTTGAATTAAGTAGATCGTTTTAGGCTGTCTATGCGTTCCTGAAATCCTGTCAATCAGGGAATGATCAAAAAAAAATATCATAAAAGGTTCAGTCTTATTTAATAACTTCAAAAATCTGAATTAAACAGTCTTACTATTATTACATCAAAAATACTATTACAAATATAAATACTATTATTACAAATAGTTTATTATCACTACATACAAAAAAAATCTATCTTTATCACAGTAGAAAATTTACTATCATTTTACAATAAACTCTCGTATAATACTTTAAGGATAAATTTGCCAATAAATATATATAAGTCTATTATTTTTTTTTTCTAAAATACATCTATGAACATCAAATGTCAAACCAAAGAAAAATATGCGTAGTATTTTTAAAATTGAAGTGATAAACCATATTTCCACTGTTTTCAAAAAAAATAAATAATATGTACAAAATAATACATTCAAACAAAACGTGACCACAGTTAGTGATATTTGTTATGTTTAAAGGTATCAAAAATTAATTAACCTAAAAAGTTTGTACCACAGAAAATTGTATACTTTGGAAAAATATAAAAATATACAAAATATTACACTGCTGTGAATAAACGTTAAATAATTCAAAATGGATTAACTGACACTCAAAAATACTGCCATGAGGAGCATAGTGTCCAGGTTTGGAAGGATCATCAAAGATTCTTCACAATACATTAAAACAATGGAAACAAGAAATTTATCAAATCAAGTTCAAACACTGGCAACTTAGAAAAACATTTTTTTTTTTTTTTTTTAAATTAATATTGATTTGACCAAAGAAACAAAAAACGACCCTAAATTAAAAAAAACATCATCTACATATAATTGTATAATTATTAAATTATATTATAATTAATATCTTGTATTAAAAAAAAAACATATTACCTTGTGTTACATTATTTGATTCAAAAAATACCTGACTTTTTCCTTTAAATAGATGAAAGCACCATAGTGGACCGTTTCCGAAACTTTAGACAAATAAAAATCCAAACAAAATTTAATACATCTCAAGTTTTACGATGAGAAGTTGACTCGACAAAATTTCCATGCAAAAGAGAATGGTTCTCTTCAAAAAATTTGCGATAACATCTCGCAAGAGAAGGTGAGAAGATAGTCTCATCCTTGTCTAACAAAATTTGTTTTTATATCCTTGTCTAACAAAATTGTTTTTATTTTTGTAGTTTCGAAAACAGTCGCTTGGTTAAAGAAAAAAATCAAGTACCCTTTATTAACAAAAAAAAATAATCTCACCCCAGGGGGCAAAAAAAAATTAGCGAGATGCTAATTATTAATGAAACTAAATAGAAATTAAATTAGCTTAGTGAAATAAGGCAGTTAGAACACTAGAAATATGATAAATTACCCGTCAACGAATACGACCACTTCGATGATGACCTCAGGTATAATATGGCCGAAGATTGTAGATTGACATTCCAACAGTTGACTTATTGCTGTTAGTGGGTTTTAATCTAACCGATGTTGGAGACGTGAATTTCTGTATCTTATACGGTCCGTTGTATTTCGCTGTAAATTTGGCTGATATATTTTTGTTGATGTTCGGCGCCAAATTTTTAACCATCACCAATTGTCCAATTCTGTACTTTGAAACTGATGGTCTGTTCAAAGTTCTGTTAAGACGTTGTTGATGGGCGAGTTTTAATGCATCGTTAATTTGCTGTTGCGACGGTTTAACAGAGCTTGTGACTAAATTTGTTAGCTCGTTGATGATAATAAATGGCGTTATTAATTTTCTTCCGAAATAAACTTCTGCTGGTGTAGTGTTTATAGTATTCTTAAATGAATTGTTGTAGTTAAATATTACAAAGTTGAGAAATTTCGACCAATTTTTGTGTTGAATCGAATACTCTTTAAGAATGCACCCCAGGTTGTACTTAATTTGCTTATTAAGACATTCGCTTTTGTTGGATGATGGCGTATAACTCGAACAATAGGAAGCTCTGATTCCATTGTTGAATAAGAAGGTCTTCCATTTCACAGACGAAAACGCAGGACCGTTGTCAGATACCACCACCGTTGCGTATCCATTTTGTAGAAATATCTTCTGCATCATCGAAATAGCCGTATCCGTCGTCTGTTTCTTGCACGGATATGCAAAAGCGTATTTACTGTACCCATCTACAACAGAAAAAATATATTTGTAGTTTTCGGGAGATTGAATAATAGGACCGATAAAGTCAACGTAAAGAGTATGAAAGGTGAATTCGGGAATGGAACTGCTCAATTGGACCTTATCATTACGTGTATAAGGTCTAATCGCCTGACAGACTTTACAGGTTCTGACATAATCCCTAACCTTTGCATACAAGTTTTTATAATAAAAGATTTTACTAATTTCACGGAACGTTTTAATAACCGAACAATGCGCTGCATATTTAGAGTCGTGAAAATATCTCAACACATAATTCAATAATGACTCAGGTAATAAAATTCGTTTTAGGTGATTCCTACCCACAAGTTTGAAAACTAATCCATCCTTGATGCAAAAATTAGGGACATTCATCTTAGCCTTAAGGTTGCGATAAATGATTTCACATTCAGGTGAATTTCGTTGTTCTTGTTTGATGGATAGAAAATCAAAATTCGTATTGTTTATAACGTTCAAAGAGTCCAATTGAACATCATTCCGAATTTGTTCACTAAGCAAATCTAAATCAGATGGATCCAGAGAAGAGGTTATCTTTTTAATAAGAATTGCATAACCTGGGTCCGCGCTATGCAATTCTTTAATTTTAACAAATTTATCATTTGATTCTTGCTCTAATTTATTCTCGCTATTCACTATTGTATCATTTGATTCGTATAGTCTAGAGAGGAAATCCGCCATTTTATTATGCTCTCCTTTGATATGTTCCGGAGTGAAATCATATCGGGATATTTTAAGAATCCACCTGGACAGCTTATTGAATTTATTAGGTGTATTAAAAATCCAAAGAAGAGAACGACAATCAGTTTGGAGAATGAAATGGCGATCTGTTAAAAAATCTTTAAATTTATCCAAAGCGGTTATAACTGCTAACATTTCCAACTCGTGACTATTATACCTTAATTCTGCAGAATTCAATTTTCTAGAGCAGTACATAATTGGATGTAAACCATCCTCATATTTCTGAAGTAAAACTGCCCCCAGTCCAGTCGATGAACCGTCAGTTTGTAACACAAAAGTTCTTTCAAAATCCGGATGTTTTAAAACTGGAGCATTAGTTAGAGCTTTTTTAAGTGTTGAAATAGCTTCCAGATGCGCATTCGTAATTTTGAATTTGATGTTCTTTTTCTTTAAATTATTCAGTGGTGCTACAATCTGACTGAACATAGGAATATATCTGGCATAAAACGCAGCCGCTCTACGAGCCTCATAACTTCTTTAACGTTTTTGGGTATAGGCATTTCATTAATAGCCTGAACTTTTAAAGGGTCAATAAAACGACCTTCAGCGGATATAACGCTACCTAGTAAACGTACTCTAAACATGCAGAAACGAGCTTTGTCTAAATTAATTGTGATACCGAGTGTTTTAATTTTAGTGAATAACAAATTTAAATGTTTTAGATGAGATTCGATGTCCGAAGAATGAACAATCAAGTCATCATAGTATATTAAAAGAAAATTATGCCGAAATTCGGCTAAACTAGAGTTCAAAAATCTTGATAAGGCCTGGCTTGAGACAGATAAACCGAAAGGGCAGCGATTATAATGCCAAGTACCGTATTGCGTGACGATTGCAGTAACATGTTTCGTGTCCTCTGACAATTTAATTTGGTGAAACGCGCTTTTCATGTCTAACAGTGTGAAAACCTTCGAATTACCTAAACTGGCAAAGATATGGTTAATATTAGCTGAACTCATTGGATCAAATTCGATATGTTTGTTAAGGAATCTGTAATCTGCGACTAAACGATAAGAGTCATCTTTTTTTTTAACAAAAAATACAGGTGAGCTATAATTTGAATTTGAAACAGAAAGAATTCCTTGTTTCACTAGCTGCTGTATATGTTGATCCAAAAGTTTAGCTTTATCAGGTGCTAAATAATATGGTGCTTTACAAACCGGAATGTTATCTTTCAACTTAATTTTGTATTCATAATCCTTAGCAAGGCCAGGGATTTCTGAAAAAATACATTTATATTTTTTTATTAAAGAATCTAACATTTTAGTTTGTTTGGCACTCATATTAATTTTGGCTTCACAAATCGTGTTAATAATCCGATTATTACTGTTAAAACCAGCAAAGGGAATTTCGATATTAGGTTCAAAATAAAATTTAATAACTGATTTGAAAAAATCAAGAATAATATTACAATGTTTTAGCGATGTAACACCCAAAATCGCGTCAAAGGGGAGACTGTCTATAATGTAAAAGTTTTGGTTCCAAGAGAATTTGTCAATTTTAAAGTGTAGATTGACCAAATTGGAACATTTTAAAAAATTATTACCAGGTAATGAAATTGTTTTATTAGTTGATTCAGTGATTATATTTTTATCAATAAGTTGTAATTTTTTTAGGGTTGCGGTTTTAATCGCGTTAATAGAAGCCCCTGTGTTCCGTAATTTATGTCGGTTAAAGTACATAAATTACGAACAAATAGATTATATAAAATAATAGAACTACTTTCTTATGCGCAATGATTGATGCGCGAATTAATTTACTAAGCTACTGCTTGAAGTATGAGAATATCTCTCTTCGACTTTATCCACCGAACAGCAAGCATCGTCAATGTAAAAAAGTAATGGATCCTATTTATTAAATACAATTTAAATTATTAGCATGCGGCATACTTAAATTAACATGTAAAAACAGTGAATTTCTATTAAATTATCTGGTATGTATTGACGAATTATAATTATGGAATTTTTGAGATAGTTTCAAAGGTTTTTGGGGTTTTCAATTTTATTATGCATCCATTTAAACTTTGATATAAGTGTATTTAAAATCCTAGGTTAACATGACTTAAGATTTATTAATCTTTATTTGTAAAAACTTTATATTTGTGTATTTATTAAATACCTACTAGTATTGGTTATTCAGTAAAACTTAATGTGTTAAATTTAGGATACTGTACCAATTTTGTAATTAATTATGAATTACATAAAAGATCTTTCAAGTTTATATTATCGTTGATATTGTTTAAATCTTTCCTTCTGAAATTTTGTTTTGTAGGTGTGAAATTTAAATCCATGCGGTAAATTTTGGAAAGGTAAAGAAATGAAGCCTTTACTTGAATACCAAACATTTCATCCAGTTCTGATCTAAACCTCTGGACCTGTCAGCTTAAATATCAGGGTGGCTTTAAATAGTACAATTATCCCGGAAACTGTATGGGTGGGCCCTTACTTTTACTTTGTAACTCGTATTTCTTAACTTCGTAACTCTTTAAACTTAATTTTGATATTCTCATTTTCTAGTAACCCCTCAAGGGTTACTTTCTTTTTTTTTCTTTTTATTATTTTGCTTCATTTGGCAGCGAGCCAAATGGATGGATGTTTGGTGTTTTATAACCGAAATTTACCGTAAACTGATGGATATACCAATTTCGTCGGTTATCAAACTAGATAAGTTTTTTTTTTTTTGATCTACACTAAATTTTATCTTTCAATTCTATCTCAAATCCTTAATATGAATATTTTATTGTCATTACTTATAATTTTTAATATTTTCTTTTCCTTTACCTTAAAATTGAGATTTTTCTCATTTAAAGCACCTTTTGTGCACTAATATTCTAATGGACAACTTGATGTTGTAATATTAAGAATTTTTTTTTTTTGAAAATACCTCGTGTATTTTCTTTCACTCTTTAAGTTTTTACCTTAAAGTTGAGATTTTTCTCATTTAAAGCACCTTTTGTGCACTAATATTCTAATGGACAACTTAATGTTGTAATATTAAGAATTTTTTTTTTGAAAATACCTCGTGTATTTTCTTTCACTCTTTAAGTTTTTACCTTAAAGTTGAGATTTTTCTCATTTAAAGCACCTTTTGTGCACTAATATTCTAATGGACAACTTGATGTTGTAATATTAAGAATTTTTTTTTTTTGAAAATACCTCGTGTATTTTCTTTCACTCTTTAAGTTTTTACCTTAAAGTTGAGATTTTTTCTCATTTAAAGCACCCTTTGTGCATTAATAGATAACTTGATGTATACTATTAAAAATTTTTTTTTGAAAATACCTGGTGTATTTTCTTTCTCTCTTTAGGTTTTTCTTGAACATTTTATGTACAGTTTTTTCTTATAGGTTGCATATTAATTACATCTGTAAAATTTATTAATCTGATATTTGTACCATGGAGTCATCAATTACCGAAATACAATCCGATGGACCAACAGTACCTGTTCCAGGCACTAGTCCACGTAGACGGCAACGTACGCCACTATCTACCTTTAGAAGAGCAAGAAGGCGAATTGATGATTTGGTGAGTCCTCCTTTAAGACAAACTTCAGTATTTTTGCAAGTAACACAAACTTGGTACGGAATTTATCTTTGGCCGTTAACAAACAACAGAACTCTGTTGCTGAATTAACTAGAAATACGCAAAGGCAGCTAAACCACAGTAGTTACAGTAATATTGAATTTTTATTTTACAATTTTTGTCTTTCTATCCGTAAAAATGCTAGAGTAATTTGTCCGTATTTTCGCAAGAAGAAATAATTACCATTATATTTTCTCATTTAAACTCGCGGACATATCATTTAGTTGAAACTATGGATATGCCACGTAATTTCGAAAATTTAGATCTTTTGCTTTGAAAATCGAACAAATGCAAAACCGTCTTGCTTCTTTTTTGACTGTTTTGCCAAGTATTAGTTTTCGATCATCTACAAATCGTTATGGTACGAATACTTCAACTAGTAATCATAGTAATACTGTTACACAGGCTACAAATTTTTCAAATAGTACATCAGTATCTAATTTAAATCATCCTCGTATTAATATTTTCACTAACTGTGCGTTTTGTAAAGCCTCTGATCATCATGCGTATGTTCGAACAAACCAGGAAGATACTGTACTTGATAATCTAAAAAGTCATATTTCGGAGGCTAAACTGTTATTATCTAGGGCTATTTATCTCAACGCTATTTATCTCTACGAGAATCACAGAAGAAGTTCGGAATATTGCAAATTCATTTACCGTGACGCGAGTCGGGTTTAAATGTCATAGATTTCTTTATTCAGGATGGTCTTTTGTGTAAATTCGTGGGTAAAGTCGTGTGAAAAGAATAGTTCTTCCCAAAAATTTTTTAAATTATACATTTCAGTACTTTCATACATTTGCCTTTGGTTTATATTAATTTAATTTTCACGTATTTTCGAACAAAACGAGAAAGATACAATGTTGATAATTTAAAAAAAAAATAAAAAATAAATAATTTCATATTTCGGTGTTTAAACTGTTATTATCTAGGGCTATTTATCTCAACACTATTTATCTCTACGAGAATCACAGAAAAGTTCGGATTATTGTAAATTCATTTACCGTGACTTCCAGTCGGGTTTAAATGTCATATATTTCTTTATTCAGGATGGTCTTTTGTGTATATTCGTGGGGTAAAAATCGTGCGAAAAGAATAGTTCTTTCCGAAAATTTTTAAATTATACACTTAGTATTTTCATAATCTATCTCATTCCGGTGTTACGAAACAAACAGAGATATATCTGGAAAGAAACTGGTACATCAAGATTGTAAATTAAAAACTTATTGAGCTGTTTATAAATTACTTTATTCTTAATTTTTTCTCAAACTTTAATTTTTTTTTCGTAAAATTTATATCATTTTTTTTTTATCATCAATTGTTTATATAAACTAAATTATCATAAACATAACCTAAAACTGAAATAAACATAATATTTAACAACTGATAAAACATATATTACGTGCAATAAATATTGAATTAAATCATTACCTATCAGCAATATAATTTATTGGATCATTATTGTTATATTTTCTAATAATTGTTCACTTATAATATATTATACTAGAATTTTCCATAGAGATCCATAATATTATCCTTTGGTTAAACGTTATCTGAAGGAATTTTACCTATTACCGCGGACGTATTTTTCAAAAAAAAAAAAATATAAAATAAAATAAAATAAAAAAAAGAAAAAATTTCTGTTTGTTAGAGTAAAGCTTTCTTTAGATAAACTGTTCATTTTACTAGTTGAAGAGCGGAAAATTCGCATTACACCTAGTATATTTTCTTTTTTTAATTTTGATTTTTCTTTTTGTTTTGAATTCCTACAAATTAAATTTTTTATTGCATAATGTAAAAACTTATTGTAAAGATCAAGTCTTTTTCTTTTTTAAATATTACCGTTTCTTAAATAAAAAATATTTTTTGTATACCTTGGTGTATTTAAACAAATACGATGTTTGTAATTTTAGTACTCTTTACTGGGAGTTAAATGAATAAAAAATTTTCATCCAAAGAAGGGAAAAGTCTTGATCGAATTTATTTTCCTTTAAAATTTTCGCACTCAAATAATTATGCTTTAATAATGAATAAATTAATCATCATACCTTAATAACAAATAAATTAAGCATCAAATTCTTCAAAAACTGTAACATAACCTCATCTTTATTAAACGTCATTGTCACAAATGTAGTTGTCAAAAATACACGAATCTGCTAATAGATAACGATTTGAAATTTCATACACTTACGGCAATTATTTTCATTTATGGAGATGAACTATTAAGTTTTACAAAAATGGATTATGCATAATTATATTTGGATACATAAAATTCGATGGAAAATTTTGTATATTTTTTGGTCACAATAAACAACTTACCATGATACATGTGTATATATTCGTGTTTGGATGTTGGCGTCAATTTTTATGCAATCGATATAACATTAATGATAACAGATTGCCTGACCGTTTAGAAGATACTTTGAATGTTGAATTAGGTATGTTAAAAATTGAACATATCGTATGCAGTTGACGTATTAATTTGTAATTTGCCTATTGTATGAGTTTCTAAGTGCTATTAACGGATGTACTCTGGAAGTTTAACTATATCAGCTATACGTATGAAGAATAGAGTGGTATGAAGATGGTTTAATATAATAACGTGAATTAACTCCTGATCTAATTTTTAAACTTAACGAGTGCAATAATTTGAGTTTTCTTTGTTGAGTAAAATTGTATGTGTAATGTAGGAATTCAACACCTTCGATAATTTTAAATAATTTGTTTTTGAATCTTATAAGTAAAATTGTATATCAGGAGCATGATAAAGACATGCCTGTTTAAAAAGCAATTTTCTTCCTTTCTTTTCGTCAGTTGACATTGTATAATTCTAAATAATTTGTTTTGAATCTTATTAGTAAAATTGTATATCAGGATCATGATTGAGACATGCCTGTTTAAAAAGCAATTTTCTTCCTTTCCTTTCGTCAGTTGACATTGTATAATTTTAAATAATTTTTTTTGAATCGTATAATTAAAATTGTAAATCGGGTCATGATGAAAACATACCCGTTTAAAAAACACAATTTTCTTCTTTCTTTTCGTCAATTGACGTTGTATTGTTCGTTTTTGACCCTCTAAAAATGTCAGAGGCATAATTTGTTCTTTTTCTTTGTCATTATAAATGCTAATGATATTTTTTTTTTTTTTCATGTGTACATTCTTTGTACGTATAAGTAAAAATTAAAATTATTTATTTGGAAAATTTTTACAAAAATGTGAAAACTATTTATTAACAGATTTAAAGTTGTGATATCGTATTAAAAATGAAAGTTAGGGAAGTTTTTGTTAAAGCTTAAGAATTTTTTTTTATGATTGTTGGAAATTTTCCTTAAATTTATTATTCAAATTGTTATTATAGATTCTAATTAAGATTGTCTAACTAAGCGAAACATAGTTTAGTTATTGATATAATTGTGCTTTTCCTTCTTAAATTTATGGTTTATAATTAATGTAAAATTGTTTATTAAGAGATAGTTAGATTGAAAAATGTTATTGAAAAATTTTGATAATTTAATAATTTTTGTTAAAGCTTAAAAAATTCTTTAACGTTGTTGAAAGTTTTTCTTAGATTTGTTATTTAAATTTGTGTCATAGATTCTAGTTACAGTTGTCTTAAACTTTATTAATCGTTAATATAATTTTCGTTTTTATTTATAGTTTATACTTAGTTGTACAAGGGTGAAAATGGATGCATATCGTTGAATGGGGCGAATTTTCTTGCTTTCTTTATACATGGGGTGATTGCTTTAAAAAAAATTTTTTTTTTCTTCAAAAAAAAAAAAAATTTTTTTTTTTTTCCTGACTCTTGGGGAATGTTCCGTAATTTATGTCGGTTAAAGTACATAAATTACGAACAAATAGATTATATAAAATAATAGAACTACTTTCTTATGCGCAATGATTGATGCGCGAATTAATTTACTAAGCTACTGCTTGAAGTATGAGAATATCTCTCTTCGACTTTATCCACCGAACAGCAAGCATCGTCAATGTAAAAAAAGTAATGGATCCTATTTATTAAATACAATTTAAATTATTAGCATGCGGCATACTTAAATTAACATGTAAAAACAGTGAATTTCTATTAAATTATCTGGTATGTATTGACGAATTATAATTATGGAATTTTTGAGATAGTTTCAAAGGTTTTTGGGGTTTTCAATTTTATTATGCATCCATTTAAACTTTGATATAAGTGTATTTAAAATCCTAGGTTAACATGACTTAAGATTTATTAATCTTTATTTGTAAAAACTTTATATTTGTGTATTTATTAAATACCTACTAGTATTGGTTATTCAGTAAAACTTAATGTGTTAAATTTAGGATACTGTACCAATTTTGTAATTAATTATGAATTACATAAAAGATCTTTCAAGTTTATATTATCGTTGATATTGTTTAAATCTTTCCTTCTGAAATTTTGTTTTGTAGGTGTGAAATTTAAATCCATGCGGTAAATTTTGGAAAGGTAAAGAAATGAAGCCTTTACTTGAATACCAAACATTTCATCCAGTTCTGATCTAAACCTCTGGACCTGTCAGCTTAAATATCAGGGTGGCTTTAAATAGTACAATTATCCCGGAAACTGTATGGGTGGGCCCTTACTTTTACTTTGTAACTCGTATTTCTTAACTTCGTAACTCTTTAAACTTAATTTTGATATTCTCATTTTCTAGTAACCCCTCAAGGGTTACTTTCTTTTTTTTTCTTTTTATTATTTTGCTTCACCTGAATCAAACAGTGTTAAAATGGGATAACCTAGAATAAAAATAGTTTGTAAAGGTAAAGAAGATGAATTTAAATTTAAATTAAATAAATAAAATTTAGGGTCTATTATTAGTTTTTTGGTTTTGAAATATTTGGTGATCCATTATCTTTATTGATCCGTTTAAAACAATGCCTAAAATCGTGGTTAGTGCCTTTGCAATATGTACAAAAGTATTTGTTTGTAGAATTAGTTTTTTGTTGAGTTGAAGCATTTGCAATTTGAATTGGTGGCAACATTCTAGATTGAATTTCTTCCATTTTTGTGATCAGCCTTGACAAATCATTATAAGTTTCGGGTATTTGATTTAAACCCATAATTGTCAAGATAGCCGTATTGGCATGAGCAAAAATAATTTCAATTATCTGTGCTTCAGATAATTCTTTTAGTAGTATTTTACTGAATTTTATAATGGATGCAGCAAAAGTGGAGAACTTTTCTGTATCAGGTTGAGTTCGCCGTACCAGTTTATCAACCAATAGTTGCCTCGTCAAAGGTGGGATATAAATTTCGAGTAAGTTGTTTTTAATTGCTTCCCAGTCTAATGATCGAGCTATGCAAGATGCCCAGAAAGCTTGTGCATTTAACGCACATCTATTTATTAATGATTTTAAGAGCATTTCTAGCGGTAAAAAATTAATGTCGATTAAATGTTGTGTATCAACTATGAATTCCACAACTTTTTCTGGAATCGATATATCTAGAATAGTAACTTTATTAATGAACGAGTCAATACTCGGCTTAGCAAAAAAATTAGTTTGATGACTAGCTTGGTCTGGTCTTAAAGGTGAAGCATTGTTTGATAAACTGATCATTAAATTGGATAAAGTTTGAGTTAATAGACTTATCTGTGAATTTTGTTGAAGAATTTGGTCTTGCATCACTGTCATTTGGTTTGCCGAAGTATTCAGTATGTGCGATGTAGCCGCCACTTGAGTCGAAATTGCTGGTATGTTGATTGCTGACGCAGCACTTGGTGTTGTGAACAAGTCATCCCGTGTTGGTGAAGGACCTGGTTGATTACCACCTTGACCACCTGGTAAAGGTTGCGGAGTGCCAGCAGTATCAGCACCTCTTCTTGTTGTTGGCATGGTGTTTTAATAAAATGTAAAGACAGATAGAAATATTTGACCAAATATGTAAAAAAAAAATATATATTAAATCTGTAAATAAATATTATTAATAAGTAAAAGATATAATAGAGTTTGATTTAATTCCCAATTGACAAGATAACTTTAATGAAAGGAAATTACATGAAGCCTTTTTACTTGCTACCATGTGAAAATAAAATTAAAAAATATATATAGGAAAAGTTCAGTATTGTTTAAATAACTTCAAAAATCTGAATTAAACAGTCTTACTATTATTACATCAAAAATACTATTACAAATATAAATACTATTATTACAAATAGTTTATTATCACTACATACAAAAAAAATCTATCTTTATCACAGTAGAAAATTTACTATCATTTTACAATAAACTCTCGTATAATACTTTAAGGATAAATTTGCCAATAAATATATATAAGTCTATTATTTTTTTTTCTAAAATACATCTATGAACATCATATGTCAAACCAAAGAAAAATATGCGTAGTATTTTTAAAATTGAAGTGATAAACCATATTTCCACTGTTTTCAAAAAAAATAAATAATATGTACAAAATAATACATTCAAACAAAACGTGACCACAGTTAGTGATATTTGTTATGTTTAAAGGTATCAAAAATTAATTAACCTAAAAAGTTTGTACCACAGAAAATTGTATACTTTGGAAAAATATAAAAATATACAAAATATTAAACTGCTGTGAATAAACGTTAAATAATTCAAAATGGATTAACTGACACTCAAAAATACTGCCATGAGGAGCATAGTGTCCAGGTTTGGAAGGATCATCAAAGATTCTTCACAATACATTAAAACAATGGAAACAAGAAATTTATCAAATCAAGTTCAAACACTGGCAACTTAGAAAAACATTTTTTTTTTTTTTTTTTTTTTTAAATTATTATTGATTTGACCAAAGAAACAAAAAACGACCCTAAATTAAAAAAAACATCATCTACATATAATTGTATAATTATTAAATTATATTATAATTAATATCTTGTATTAAAAAAAAAACATATTACCTTGTGTTACATTATTTGATTTAAAAAATACCTGACTTTTTCCTTTAAATAGATGAAAGCACCATAGTGGACCGTTTCCGAAACTTTAGACAAATAAAAATCCAAACAAAATTTAATACATCTCAAGTTTTACGATGAGAAGTTGACTCGACAAAATTTCCATGCAAAAGAGAATGGTTCTCTTCAAAAAATTTGCGATAACATCTCGCAAGAGAAGGTGAGAAGATAGTCTCATCCTTGTCTAACAAAATTTGTTTTTATATCCTTGTCTAACAAAATTGTTTTTATTTTTGTAGTTTCGAAAACAGTCGCTTGGTTAAAGAAAAAAATCAAGTACCCTTTATTAACAAAAAAAAAATAATCTCAAAGGTTTACATACACACACAGACACACACACACACACACTCATACATACATACAGCCATACAGACACCCTCGCGGAAGTAGTCAGGGAAGCTTCCTGACACCTTAAAATGTCGAGATCTGATGAAAACTCGATTTTGGCAAAACTGGGTGAAAACAATAACTTCCCTATTTTCTTAGCGGGAAGTTAAAAAAAAATTTATAATAATAAACATGATTGCCTTTGAAAAATTATACTGATTCTTCCATATGTTTCCACATTCGTATAATTTCAACTTGAAATGTGGAATCTCAGTACCGGTTCTGCTGCGGGGGTTTTGTCTACCACTTCTGCTAGTCGTGTTGATGAGGTTTGGGGGAGGGGGTGTAAGCTACTGATTGTAACTGTGTATTTTGCGGTTGGGCTCCATTGTGTTGTTGGACTCTGGATTTGTTTGTACAGCATAGTATTAGTCTGAAGATTTTCATTGTATTGCACCATTTAAATGTGTGGTAGAATAGAATGCTTATGACTATTAGCACTACTATTCCTGTTACTGCATTGTATCAATTCTCGTATTTAATGATGAAAGGTTTGTTCAATTGATTTTGGAGGATTTCATCCATTTGATTTAACCGATGCCGGTTGTGTCCCAATTCGGATAAAGCCATATTAACAATCTTCATTGGTTTTAAATTAACTGCCGTTAAGCTAATGTTTTTTATCTTCTGGTTACAGCAAACGTCGAGAGTGATATCGGTAATAGGAATTTTATTTCCGAAGAAGTACCGTTTATAAGCTTCACTACTTCTAACGTGTAAGCGTTCGTGTAGCCGGTACAGTCTGGAGATAATTGCAAAATTCCTATTGATTGTAATATTTCTTCTGTGTCTTGGAATGTCGGTTTTGATGATCACAGGATAATTGAAATAACACAAGTAATAATTAATGATTTGTAATTAAAGTAAAAATAAACTGAAAATGTACAACTCTGTTACATTATGTATATTGACAACTAAAAAAATATAAGGCGGCTTTTTTACACTAGTGCCAACTTAATAATAACACATATTTTTATTAATAGAATGTGTACAAAATAATTTTCTCATTCCAACACTCCCACTAGAAAATTATTTTTCTAGCTCTTCTTTAAACCCCGTTACTCCCATGCCACTAACACATTTGACATGTTTTGTCTGAACTAACCCTTTCGTTAAGACGTCCGCTAACATACTATTAGTGTCTGTTGGCACCAATTTTATATCCTCAGATATAATTCTTTCGCGTATATAATGATGTCGAATATCAATATGTTTGGTTCGACTATGACTATGATGAGCATTAGAATGCGCTAAATCAATTGCACTTCGGTTATCACAGAAAATAACCGTCGGAGAGCACGGACCTAGCTTAAACTCTTTGCTAAAATTTTTAAGCCACATGGCTTCTTGTGTGGCTGCCGCTAAGGCCATGTATTCAGCTTCGGCTGTCGATAAAGCGACAGTGATTTGCTTTTTAGTTGACCAAGTTATGGGACCACCTTGGAATTTAAAAACGTATCCCGTAACTGACCTTCTTTCATCTACATCACTCGCCCAATCGGCATCGCAATAGCCAACTAGATCGTCAGTTTCATCTTTACAAAATTCTAATTTATAGTTCGCAGTCCCTTTCAAATATTTAAAAATTCTTTTCACTGCATTCCAGTGAGGTTTTCCTGGGTTATTATTGAACCTCGAAACTACACTAACCGCGAACGCAATATCTGGCCGAGTGCCATGTGCAGCATATAAGAGGCTTCCAACAGCTTGTTGATATGGAATGTTCAACATTTCTTTCGCTTCATCAGGCGTTTTCGGAGACATATTTTTGGAAAGTTTTTGATTCGTATCTAATGGCGTACTTATTGGATTGCAATCCGACATATTGAATTTATTTAAAATGTCTTCAATATATTTTTTCTGACCAATCCATAGTTTTCCTTTGGAACGATCCCGAGAAATTTCGAAACCTAGACAATGTTTCGCTTCACCAACATCTTTCATTTTAAATCTGGAGCTCAATTGGAGTTTTAAATGACTTTTGAAAGTAGAATCATTAGAAAAAATCAGTAAGTCGTCTACATATACGGCCACAAATGTCAGTTTTTTTTCTTTGATTTTGTAATATACGCATGAATCGGTCCTACTCCTCGTGAGTCCCGCTTGAAGGAGACAATCATTCAATTTATTGTTCCACTCCCTGCTAGATTGTTTTAAACCGTAAATAGTTTTTCGGAGTCGGCAAGCTTTGTCATTGACTTCAAACATTTCGGGTTGTGACATATATATTTCTTCAGATAAATCGCCTTGCAAAAAGGCACTGACAGCATCCATCTGATCTATGCATAAGTCATATCGCACAGCCAGAGCCATAAGGTATCGAATTGAGCTATATCTTACTACAGGTGAGTAAGTTTCATCGTAATCGATCCCTGGTTTCTGGGCGCAACCTTTCACAACCAGTCTAGCTTTGTACTGAACTTTCCCTGTCCCTGAACGTTTAGTTTTAAAAACCCACTTTGATTTAATGACGTTTTTATTAATCGGAACGTCAATCAAATCCCAAGTGTGGTTTGCTATTAACGAGTCGTACTCGTCTTTCATAGCTAACTTCCACTCATTTGCATCGGGCCTGGTTAGAGCTTCTTCCACGGATATTGGATCAAAGTTAGTTGATTTTGTCATGTATAACAGAAAATCATCCAATACTTTTGGTTTTTTAGGTCGCTCAGATCGGCGTAGATCTGTAGAAGTGCTATCTGCGGAATGTATTGCTTCCTGTGGAAATTCGAAGGTCGGGTCTTCCAAAGAATTTTCAGAGAAATATGTACTTGAGTCATCACTTTCTGCAACAAAGTCACTTTCTCCCACTTCAAGTACATCTTCATTAAAATTATTGTCTATGTCCAGAGGACTACCTCCCACTAAATCTAAATTTACAGTATCAACATCGGTTTTCTTAGAAATATTATCATTTTCCAAAAAAACTACATCTCGAGAGATGTGGGTACGTCTCGATTTGGGTTCATATAAACGATATCCTTTACAGTTTGAGCTGTATCCTACAAAAACACATTTTTTGGATTTTTGATCAAGTTTCCTGCGGTTTTGTTTGGGTATGTGCATGATTGCCTTGCAACCAAAAATTTTTAAGTGATCTAGTTTCACTTTAGTACCTGACCAAACTTCCTCAGGGATGCCATTAGATAAAGATTTTGTGGGTGACCTATTAATTAAATAAACGGCTGTGGAAACCGCTTCTGCCCAAAATTCTTTCCCTAAACCTGAATCTAATAACATGCACCGGACCTTTTCTACAATTGTTCTATTCATACGCTCAGCTAGCCCATTTTGCTGCGGAGTATGCGGTGTAGACAATTGGTGCTGTATTCCTGATTGTTGTAAGAAACGAGTAAAATCATTCGAGCAATATTCTCCCCCATTGTCTGTACGCAAAATTTTAATTTTATAACCGGATTGATTTTCAACAAATGCTTTGAAATTTTTAAAATGTTCAAATACTTCACTTTTATTTTTAAGAGTGAAAACAAAAACTTTATGAGTAAAATCATCAATGAATGTTAAAAAATATCGTGCACCACCTAACGAAACACTCTCCATTGGACCGCACAAATCCGAATGCACTAACTCTAAAATATTTTTAGCACGGGTTCCTGCATTTTTGAACGGTTTCAGTGTTTGTTTACCTTTTACACATATTACGCACTTATCGCAATTATATTCGGAGGAATTTACGTTTGAAACATTTTCAATACATTTAAGTTTTTTTATATATTCATAGTTGAGATGTCCTAGTCGACGGTGCCATAAATCCATTATATTTGACTTGGTAAGTAACGATTGGTTAATACTAGGTTCACAATCAAGTTTATAAATATTGTCTATTAAACTAGCACTAGCTATTTGAAAACCATCACTGTCAAGAATACGACAACCTTTATTATCAAAAATCACAGTGTTTCCTTGTTTAACAGTTTGACTGACAGATAGTAAATTAGCTGATAAATCCGGAACATAAAGCACATCCTTGATGTTGACGGAAACATTATTTAAGTTTACTTCTGTACTTCCAATCCCTTTTACATTAATTCGATGACTATTTGCTACCATAATGTCAGCAACACTTGCAGATTTTAAATTTTGAACTTTGGTGTGCGACATGTGAGCTGAAGCGCCGGAATCAACGAACCAGCTGTTATTTTTTGAGTTGGATGTATTGAAACATGATAATAAAGTCGTCTGCTTATTTTTTACGTAATTTGAATTGTTTACTTTCTTACGTGAACAGTGTTTTGAAATATGCCCATATCCATTACAATTAAAACATCTCGGACCCTTGGTTTGTTGATTTGTGTTTCTATATTGATGCTTATTGTAATTTTGCTGTTTGTTGTATAATGCCACGGAGTTTGTAGGTTTATTGTTTTTTACTTCTTGTAGTAGCTTTGTTTTAACAGAATCAGCCGTCAGTGGGATTCCGGAACTTTCAATGGCCATGATCATAGGTTTATATTCATCCGGTAAACCAGCCAATAAAAATGTTCCCAACCATTCATCAGTTATTTCAAAATTTATGTCGTTTAATTTTTGAGCGGTTGACATAATTTTTCCTACATAGTCTTCTACGGATTCGCAACTTTCAAGATTTGTGGTTATTAAAGTTCGAATAAGACTGACTTTGCGTGCAAGTCCAGAATCATGAAACGTTATTTTAAGTTTATCCCAAACTGCTTTCGCAGTATTTGCATTTTGAATGTGCACATAATTGATGGGATCAATACACAGAATAATTTTTGATTTGGCTTTAACATCGCGCCTGATCTTTTTTTCTTCATCAGCGGTAGAATCGGTACCGAGAACACATGTCCAAAGATCTTCTAATTCCAAAAAAGTTCGAATGGAAAATTGCCACGTGTTATAATTTTCCCTACCTTTAAGTTTTTCAATAACCGGTAAGTTGTTTCCAGACATTTTCACGTGTATAAAAACGGATACACTTCACTAATTACTTCGCTAACGGATACACTACTTGAGGTTAAATTTTCAGTGTCACCAAAAAATATCCAATTTAAAGGCCCATAACCTCTTGGAATGTCGGTTTTGATGATCACAGGATAATTGAAATAACACAAGTAATAATTAATGATTTGTAATTAAAGTAAAAATAAACTGAAAATGTACAACTCTGTTACATTATGTATATTGACAACTAAAAAAATATAAGGCGGCTTTTTTACACTAGTGCCAACTTAATAATAACACATATTTTTATTAATAGAATGTGTACAAAATAATTTTCTCATTCCAACACTGTGTTGGGAGAATCTTTACAAACAATATTTAACGCTGTGGGTTTGTTAGTAATGAACATCCATTTATTCCGACTAATTGGCTGCCATATTTCCATTTCGGCATTCAGAGTCTTCACTTGGCATGTTGATGGTATTTTACTGACGGTATTGGAGAATAATTGTATTTCGCAAGTATCCTGGTCTGCACTTCCGATTGTAGTGATTTGGTTGCAGATCCAGTATTCAATAAGAACTTCCTTACAATGTTCCAATGATCTCAATAGTGAAAATTGGGTTCGGGATTTTGAGATTAGAATATAAGGTTGTTCGGATTGGATATAAGAAAATATATTTGAATTATTTTTATGAGGGGTGGGTAGTGGAAGAATATTGTATAAATCGTAGTCAGTGGCTTCGGCCAGTGGAATTTCTAATTGAACGTATAATACGTTGTCAAAGATTAACGATTTTATAGTCATTATATCGTAGTAGCTTTCGATGTTGGACAAGATTATTGGGAGTGGTAATTTGTAATTTTGGGATATTTTTTGTAATTCATTGAAAAGGACCGTCCAGTTGATGGTGTTATAGTCAATAATACCGTGTCGAATTAGAGTAAGGCTAAGTAGGTATCTGTCCACGGTTATTGTAAGTTGGGAAGTTAATTGATTTAATAGACAAATGTGGTCTATCACGGATAATTCTATATCGTCTCTGTTTACTGAGTCCGTGATATTCCTTGAAAATTCGTTAAACGTTAAAAGGTTTTTATTCAATGTTTCGTCGTGTGTTTTTAAGTTTGTCACAGTGCCATTAAAGTTTTTAATTGTCGATTCTATTACGTGTATCTGTTCCTGCATTAGGGTGTGCTTTTGTCGTTGATCACTCATCAAGCTTTTGATCGAGTTAGCGTAAAACTCGTCGTCCGAGTTTGGTATACCTAGAGATGTGCAATTACCGGTATTTTCATTTTATGTGACGAGACCGTCATAAATACCGTCTTGTGACGGTCATTGACGTCACAATTGTTTTTTCAACCCGTCTGTTGTACAAATGACCGTCACACCATCGGTCACAATTTTTACCGTCAATTACAACTACGTAGAGGTTCCATGACGGTTTTTTTTTTTCTTAAATTAATTACGTACCTGATTGAGAGATTTTCTTCTGATGCCTCATGATATTTAGAAATATTTCAAGTAGTAGTTCACTGACTTAACTTAATGTCATAATCAATTCATCATTGAAAATACATACTTGAACAATTTCACTGAAAAAGATAAGAATTTTTACAAAATAAAATTTGAACTCATCGTAATGAGCAAACATTTTTTAAGGATAAATAATAAAATTTAAATAATCTTTTCAACTATTGTTTTATTTAAATCTCAGATTCAAATTGCGGCACTTTATTAACAAAAATAATAATCATTTTTTCCTTAAGATATTTTAAATATCAGTTAACACTAATATAAAGTTGTAAATTTTAATAAAAAAATAATTTAAATAAATATTAAATTACTTATAAAAAATAGATATTAATTAACTTTCTTAAATTTTTATAATAAGTTTAAACTCTGTACTTAATGACTAATTATTATAACGGCTAGTCACGTTTTTGATTATTGCCGAGCTTACAAACTATATTATAGTTTATCATTACCATTGTCACTTTCATTTTCATCTTCATTGTCGTTGTCATTTCCATCTGATGCGTCGTCATCAGATGTGTCAACATCGGCATCACTTGACTTTTTTTTTATTTTTTTACCCTCCAAAAGTCTGACATTATGAGCAATATAAGTAACCTTGCCAGCTCTTTCAACAGTTAGGCGATTTCTCTTAGATGAATGGATCCAACCTTGGGTGCTAAAAGAACGCTCAGTAGCTGATGAAGTTGGTGGCAACCCCAAAATAGCAACGGCTATTTTGTTTAGGTGAGTTTTGCCACACCAAACTTGCCACCATTTTAGAGGTGAAATCATCGTAACAGCTTGCTTAACATGATCTTTACTCCAAATACCATCGTTTGCGATATACTTTGAGTATTCTTCCATAATCCGATCATGATCAAGACCCAATTTTTTTGATACTTTTGAAATTACGTCATAACCATCAGCTTCTTGCTCAATTGTCAATTTAGCCCCCTTATAATTAGGATCTAACAAATTGGCAGCGTAGTGAACTGGTTTCATAGCTGTGGCTTCTCTCTTGTGAAAATTTGTAAGAAATTTCTTAACCTCAGTGGAATTTAAGACCCGAAGATTCGAGTTTTCTAATTCATTTATATAATGCTGATTCAATTCATAAAATGCTTCTGGTACTTGACTTATTCGTGGATCATCACCTTCTAAATAGAAAATCCATTTGCCTACAGGTTTAATCAACTTATTAATTCTTGTTACGCGCATCCAGTACTCACTATTATGTTTCAATAACCTCCATCATTTTTCTAGAACAATTAACTGCTGACTTAGAAGTACTAGATGTACACAAAGTTTTAAAAAATAAAGGTCTTGGAGTCGTCACAATAAAGTTCATAATACATTCATTTCGAATGTTTGACCATGAATCGCATTGCACACCAACAGTCTCAGCATCCATTATTTTTCCATCAACTTCATTTTTTACTTTTTCATAGGTAGAATCAAGAAACTCGTTTGATACTTTACGTCTTGTTGGCAATTTATAAGACGGACGTATAGCATTAAAAAATCTTTGCCAGTAAATGCTTTCTGTGATACTAAATGGCGTACCTGATGAATAAATGGCCATTGCTAATAAATGGTTTAAAGTATTTTCTTCTTTTTCATTCATAGAGTCATAGAATTTATGTTTAAAATTCGTTGGGCGATTTTGATGTCGATCTTCCCTTGGAGTAGCAGACGGTGAAGTAGCAGCAGCAGTTTCCTCAAGTTCTTCAACAATAAAAGAATTATCCGTTGATCCACGATCTGATGAGTGATTAAGTTCTTCTCTAACAGTTAATGTTGAATACATCGATTTTAAGTGCTCAATAACTTTTTTCGGGCAATTTCTACACTCTATCCGTAAGTGTTTAGCCATCCTTGTTACATTTATTCTGTTTCATTTTTTGATTTGGATGCAAAGGAATAAGGGTGAAATTCCGATTAATAATTTTTTTAAAATTAGCTCGAGTCATGATTCTGAAATAAATTATAAAATATTATTCAAGATAACCTCACTTCAAGAAAAAAATCAAAACGTCATCATTTGAATTGTCATGAATGACAGATATAATCAATAAAAGTTATAATAAATTATAGTGATACTTACATATTTGAACAAATATTCAGTTAATTAATAATAATTATAACTAAATTAATTGACTAAACAGTCACATGTTTGACACCCAACGACTCAAGCAATCAAGGACGAAATACACGCCACAATCCCGCTAATATATTATTATTTTTAATCCAAATGAATTCCGCTAGATGGCAATAATTTGTGACCGTCTCGTCATATCCGTCTCGACGAACGTACATCTCTAGGTATACCGAAAAGCCATTTAAGGGGATACGACACTCCATTCAGTATTCCACGCTTGACTCGAGCTTCCACTTGAAAGTGATGCGTTAACGTCCTAATGTTTTGTTTGATGTCGGTCAAGTGACAAAGGTTCGTAGACTTTTCGTAATATTTTTCGATAAGCTCCAATTGGTCTTCTTTTATGGAGAAGTTATAGAAATTTACTAAGTTGTAATTATAATTACTAAGTTGAGTAGATCCCATTAATTTATAAAAAAGTCCGGAAGTTGAGTTTATTTTAGTTATGTGTGTCTGTCTGTCGGGTGCCAATAACCTTAAAGTAGTGACGGGAAGGTACTGAGGATTGAGAGCGTTATAAGGGAGATCATGAGTTTGATCATTGTCATAGCTTAGGGTCTCGTTGTCTGAAAGGAATGGTTTCAAAAAATCAAAATAGTATGTCCTGAATTTGTTTTTCGTAATTTCTAAAGAGGCAGTATGGTTAGGATGGACTTGTATTATTTTATATGGTCCTTTGTAATTCGGGTTTAGTTTTTTATATTGTACTTTTGATAAATTGTCATATAGTAGTACTAATTGTCCGTTGTAAAACTGGTATTTATTATGATGAGTTTTATCATAATGTTTTTTACTCTGATGTTTGGCTTTTATTAGGTTTTCTTTGGCCGTTTCTCTAATTTTCTTTAATTTCGATGAGATATCGCGGGTAAGTTCATGATAATTCGGCTTTATTTTTGGATTTGATATTGAGGTCGGTACATTAGGCTGAATACCGTATACTAATTTGTAGGGTAACTCACCGGTTGAGGAATGTCGATGAGAATTGTAAGAAAATGTGGCAAGTGAAAGTAGTTCGTCCCAGTCATCATGAGAAACGTTCGAGAGAATCGTTCGTTTTTGGATGGTACGGCCTGCATAACTTGTGGTGTATCGAAAGAAATTTGGTTATTTCCTTAAAAAGTTTGAAGGTGAATTCTGACCCTTGATCGGTCAGAATATATGAGGGGAATCCAAAAATCGTACAATATTTAAGAAAATGGATGGCTGTCGTTTCAGCATTATAATCCGGGATGGCATAAGTTTGGATGAATTTAGTTAAGCTATGTTGAATGGTAAGTATAAATCTATTACCATTTCTCGTTAATGGGAAGGGGCCAACGATATCAAGCGCTTTTTCTTCATTAAATTCAGAAGCCGTTGTTGTAATCAACATTGGTGATTTGTTTGGGTTGAAATTAGTTTTATTTTTCTTTTAATTAGTTGGTTTTATTTGTTTTGCACAATGACACTAATTTAAAAAGGCAGTTGAAAAGTTTTTCATAATTTGTTGAATCCGTATGATTCTGTTTTATGAACAGGAGGATAATTTTTTGTTCCTGTTGTTTGGAGTTGAGAATCGTTATGTCACCTAACTTGGGGGTTTTTAATTTTTCTACGGAACAGTTTTCATTTATATGGTACGAGAATTTGTTGTTATTGGACAATCACATGAATAGGGGATTACAAGGTTACTAATTTTTTCGAGAGGTGATGTATTAATGGGGCGGGGGGGTATTTAATGTCAAGGGTTTGATGATGGAATCTTTGGAAATTGGTAAACGTTTTCTTTTGGATTATATTAATTGGCCTACTTAAAGCATCCGCATTTGTATGCTTTTTACCAGGTTTATAAATGATTGTATATGTATATTCCAATAGTTTAAGACGCCAACGAACTAATCGTGATGCGGGATCCTTACAATTCATTAGCCAAGTAAGGCTACGGTGATCCGTAATTATAGAAAATTCTTGGCCCAGTAGATTGGGCCTAAAATGTCGCACAGAATCTACAATAGCAAGGAGTTCTCGCTCTAGTAGAATAATTTCGTTCCGCGTTGTTCAGAGTACGAGAATAGTAGGCGATTGGGAGATCAATCCCAAATTCACCTTGGGACATAATTGAACCTATTGCTTCACCTGATGCATCTGTGCTCAAGATATAGGGCTTAGTAAAATCGGGATATTGTAAGATTGGTTTCGTAGTTAAGACGGTTTTAAGAAATTTAAAAGATTTGTCACAATCGTCGGTCCATTTAAATTTTGTATCCTTTTTTAATAATTTATTTAATGGTTTAGAAATTTCGGCAAAATCTTTGATAAATCGGCGGTAGTATCCTACCAGTCCAAGGAATTGTTTAATAGCTTTAGGTGTACTTGGGGTAGCAATATTTCTGATTGCCTCTATTTTATCAAAGTTCGGTTGAACTCCTTTGTTGCTTATTTCGTGACCCAGATAGGAGACCTGTGATTTTGAGAATTCGCACTTGCCTGGTTGTAATTTAAGATTATGCTCCCGCAGTCTCTTGAAGATTTCAACCAAATTTTGATTGTCTTCTTCTAGAGTTTTTCCATAGTAGACGATATAATCGAGATAAACGAAGGCTCGTTTACCTTGAATTCCAGTGAGTACTGAATTCATCATCCTTTGGAAAGAAGCTGGTCCGTTCTTTAAACCAAATGCAAGTCTCTTAAAATGATAGTGACCTAAAGGGGTCGTAAAAGCAGTCTTTTCTCGATCTTCCTTAGCCATTGGGATTTGGTGATAGCCTGAAGCTAGGTCCAGGACCGAAAAGTATTGGCTTTGACCAAGTTGGTCTAAAATTTCTTCAATACGTGGTATTGGGTATTAATCCGATATGGTGACTTCGTTAAGCTTCCGATAGTCTACAACGAGACGCACATTTTTTCTTCTGGGAAAAATCTTTTTTCTTGGGCACAACCCAAAGATTCGATGACCAAGGGCTATTGGAAGGTTCTATTATAACGTCCTCTAACATTTGTTCGATTTGTTTCTGGACCTCTTCATGAATCTTTGGGTATCTATATGTTTTTCTATAAATAGGGGTTTCGTCAGTGAGTCTGATTTTATGTTCAAAGGATGTCGTGTGAGATAATCAATCATTTGGGAGATGAAAAATTTCGTCAAAGGTTCTACAAATTGTTAAAAGACTTTCGTTTTCTTGGGGTTTAAGGTGTTCCGTCCTTAGATTTTCGATGAGTAGTTTTTGTCGATTTTTTTTTTTTTTTGGTTTCAAAGCAACTGGTAATAATATTCAGGATTTTTAAATTCGAGAAATTTTACGTCTATGGGTGTATTTATTGTGACAGGGTTTGTGCTCGTGTTGATTATGGGTACTTTGCTTGTCTCGCGGGAAATTAACATGTTTTTAGGTAGCGATAACTGTGAGGGAAGGGAGGTGTTTGTGCTACTGAAGCCGCCATTGAGTTTGTGATCTAGAATATTAATATTTATTTGAACTTTTTTTCGGGGCGCTATTGTGAGTTGTAGATTTTTTATATTTAGTTTATTTGACCTATCCTGATAATTGATAATAGCTTCATATTTTGATAAAATATCATGACCGATGATTCCGTCATATGGAAAAGACGTTAATAAGCTTCCGTCGATCATAAAGAATAAAGCGTTGAATTTTGTTTCACTCTTTTCAAGCTTTATTTCTGTTTTTCCCATTGTTGGAATAGAATACGTTGTACCTAGACCAGTGACGTTAGTCATGTGTTTAGGGTCAACAAAAGTATTCCTTGTATCCAAGTGGGTATGTTTGACAATGCTTATAGAAGCTCTGGTATCAAATAAAAATGACAAATATTTTTTTTCCGAGTTCGGTGATTTAAATTCAATCGTAAAATTCTGGTTTGAGTATTCTAGTGGAAATTTGACGTCTTGAAAAATTTTTGGTTCTGCGATACGACGTTTATCGAGGACAGATTATAGTTTAAATGATTTATACGGGCGTTTTGGTTTTGCTTTATAGAGTCGCTGTGCATTTTTTTTCGGCACTCGTGTACCAAATGGCCAGCGTTCCCACAAAAGTGGCCTTACTTCGTTTGATTTTTGTAAGAGGGTTTGTTTTTTTGGTGGTCGTAGTTTTGATTTGGTCCTCGTAGTATTGATTTGGTTCTCGTGAAGGGTTTTGATTATACTGGGGCTTAAAATTTCGATTGTTTTGTGGACTATTTCATTGATAATTTCGGTTTTGATTAGGATTTTGGTATTGTCTAGGATTATTTGGGTGTTGGATGTGAGTATGGCTTGAGTTAGAGTTATTGAATCTTTGTCGGCGTTGCATGTTAACGAATTTTTCCTCCGATACCGCAGTTGAGTAAGCCTCATTAATGGATTTAAAGTCCTTTAATCTTAAGACTCGAGATATCTCTGCATAGCTATGAAATACAAATCGTCTCAGTCCTATTTCTTTTATAAAGGCCTTTTTTCCATTTATTTCAGTGGCATCGGAAGTCGATATTTGAATAGCCATCAGACATCGATTCGTCAACTTTTCAAGCATTATGGTATGTGGTGATATCTTCGCTCGGTCTTTGCCTAGAAGTTTCAAGATCCTCCAATAATTGGGAAATATGTGTGTGATCTTGATATAGGATTTGTAAGCTACTTTCTAGCTCTGTAAAATCCGAAAGTTCACTAGTATTAAGTCTTGCTTTGACTTCTGGTGAAATTTTGGATAGTATGTAAGCGAATAAAAGGGGTTTTTGGATTTCACTAGCCAACTGTATCGCATTTTTAGCGTGAGAGATAAAATGACTATATTCATCCCGATCACCATCGAAGGGTGACATTAACGAAGTTAAAAATCCAATTGAAGGTTGTTCATACAAAGTACTTTTACTTTCTGATGAACTTTCACCACCTGGCATGTTTGCGTCTGTTAGATTAAGTTTTCTTGTAGTACTACGAGTTATACGTGCTGGGGTATTGAGGAACATATAATTATAGATTGGGATTTATTTTGAAAGATGGGAAAGTTGGATAATTAAAAAAAACATTTTGGGGAGTGATACAGGATTATTTACAACTTGAGGTCATTTAAAATATTGTAAAAAAAATGTTACTAACCTGTAGGTTCGTTATTCAACCAAATCACTGGAGTGAACCACTTGAACTCAAATTGAACACTTGCCAATTCTCCAACCGTGTTGAATTCCACCGCTGCACTCCAATTTATGTCGTGTACCGGTTGTAGGCTGCCACCAAAAGTCTTAATATTTTGAAAGGAGAGACTTTATGAATCCTTTTGAGATGAATACGATCTTTTTTATTTAGAAAATATCACTTTATTTGTTCGATTACTAATTAAGTTGAAGTTATACTTTCCGTTGTAATAATCACTGTATGAATTTTGATTATTTAGCTTGCCTTTAAATATAAAACATTTAGGTCGAAATATAAAATATTGTGACGTAAATTTTAAATATTAAATATTTATTTTTGCTGACCAGCTAAATAAATCAAACCATGTTACTATTACAATTTAGGTTATAACATTATTAAAAATATAATTACTTAATAATACTAATTTTTGATTGATTTAGTGTGCTAGAAACCACGTTTTTAAGGATAAAGCCATCCAGGGCCTAACAATATAGTATACCTGATAGCAATTTCCCTGAATTTCTTAAAAATTTGGAGTTGGTTTTAAAAATTCAAAAGAAACAATTCTTTGGTTTCAAAGAAGCCTAGTAAATCGGGGATTTTGCTCTATCTGTGGGCCAATACGTTGGTTCGAGTAGATAAGCTATACCGGTCCGAGCTCACTTTGGGTCATTTTTACATGTTATTTCCCATAAGAAATTCTAAGGTTCATTTTGCACTCTTTGTACCCTTTTTGTAATGTAAATTGCCTAACTTGAACACATACTTACTAATTGTATACAAGTACAACCCATCTGAATACACTAGAATACTCTTGTTAACCCACTTTCATACCCTTTACTTACCATAATTTATATTATATTAAGTACAACCCAACTTATTGAATACATTTTTACTCGTGATTTACATACTGACAAAGAAGTGGAATGATGTTTGATTACTGTAGAAATAGTTTATTTATCATAGCGTTTATGACGTAATTGTTGATAAAATTGTCAACATAACTTCTTGATGTATGAACAGCGAATAATTATTAATAAGTACATGTATTGCTTAAAAAAATTTTAGTTACTACTACAAGATTTGAACGCATGTTTGTTGAATGGAAGGCGGTCATGCTAACCATTCATCTACGGGATCATTCAACCAGTCATCTACATTTATATGGTTGGGTTGAGTAGTTTTTAGCAAAAAATGATAAAATCGAATTAGTTTTTATCATTTATATGGTTGGGTTGGGTTGGGTAGCTGGAGGGTAGGGCGTACGTACTTAGTACGTACTTAATTAAGTACGTACGCCCTACCCTCCAGCTACCCAACCCAACCCAACCATATAAATGATAGAAACTACTTCGATTTTATCATTTTTTGCTAAAAAGTACTCAACCCAACCATATAAATGATAAAAACTACTTCGATTTTATCATTTTTTGCTAAAAACTACTCCGGTTTCATATGTTTTTGTTAAAAACTACTCCGATTTTATCAATTTTTTAACAAAATTGATTTTATAACTGCTTTAATACTCTGATTTTATCAATTTTTTAATAAAATTGCTTTTATAACTGCTTTAATACTCTGATTTCTCACTTCATATCCATGCTAAAGAGTTTTTGAAAAAATTTTAAGGTTAAACTTGATAATTTTGATAGTATTCATATGAAATCTAACAGGACAGGAGAATTTTGATTTATTTTTATGAAACAAATTATTTTGATGAAATTTAGTAAGTCCATAAAATTGTTAAAATTCATTAAAGATATATGAATATGATAAATGTTTTCTTTTTTAAAATAATTTCTTAATCTGTATTTCGCTTATTATATCTACTTGTGTGTATGTAAATTAAACAAAAATATGCATTATGGTTTTAAGGTAAAACAAAATTTATTTTTTTTTTGTTGCATAAATCATCCTTGCTAATTTTTTTTGAAACATTTTGTTTCTTTTAGATATGACTAACTCATTATTTTAGACTATGTCATTTATATATTTATTCTTTTTTTTAAAGTTTATTAAATAAACTTTTTGGATTCTTCTAATCCATTTAATATATGGTTAACTCTCTTTATAGAGACGATATCATTTTATATTATTTGACCATGTCATTAATATGTATTTATTTCTTTTAAAGTTTATTAAATAAACTATTGGATTTTTTTAATCCATTTAATATATGGTTAACTCTCTTTATAGAGACGATATCATTTTGTATTTTTGACTATGTCATTAATATTTAATATTTTATAGAGTTTATTAAGTAAACTTAGGATTATTTTTAATCCTTTTAAAATATGATTAACTCTCCTTTATAGGGACTATATCATTTTGTATAAACTAAAACGGTCGCTTGGTTTGACAAATTGTGGTATGCATTCATTGTAATATGTTTTTGTTTTTTTTACTTCACTATTTTTGAACTTGTTGAATGCGGTACGCAATTTGTCGAATCAAGTCACTTGTATATATAATTCTGTTCTTTGCTTTTGTATGGACTATTTTTTTTTTTGAATAATTGTGAAAGAATATTTGTTACGAAATTGAATTAACTTTTTTTTATTATTGAAGAATAAAACTCGAATTTATTAGAATTTTAAATACTGATTTTATTATTTTCTCTTAATTCAGATTTATATTTCAGATTAATTAATTTTCACGCTTCCACGTAAACATTTATGAATGAATTGAACTTGTTACATATATGAGATTGAGTACGGTTAATTCGTGGCTAGAATAATCTAGTTCGAGAGAATATCTCGGTTAACAACCATTCTTATTAGTACTTGTTCATTTCACCCTTATACAACGTTGCAATATCAATTAACAATAAATTTCCTTTCAATTTTTATAACAAACATTTTTCTTTGTATCACGATCAATCTCCAAAAATGAGCAGCTTATAGACTTAGCTGGAGTAACATTCAATAATTTTAATTTTCTGTTGAAAAGAACAGAAATTCCCCCTAAATGTACTGTTAGGAAGGAAGATAGACTATTAATTTTCTTAATGAAAATTAAGACTGGTTTAACATTTTCAGCTCTGGGTGTTTTATTTAGTATTCACAGGACAACAGTTTCCAGAATTTTCCATACAACACTTCAGCGGTTAACTGCAGCAACGGCAAATTTAGTTTTTTGGCCCAGGATTGATGTAGTTCAAGCGACAATGCCGAAATGTTTTTATCCCAAGTATTCAAACACAAGAGTGATCATTACTGCACTGAATTTAAAATTGAAATACCGTCAACAGTAGATCACCGGATTTTTTGTTATTCTCATTATAAAAAAAATTTTACTGCGAAAGTTTTAATTGGTATTACTCCAGGAGGATTTATTTGCCTAAAATCAAAAGTAGCTGGCGGAAGAAAAAGTGATTCACAGATAACAATAGCGTCAGGATTAATTGATAAATTAGAAGAAGGTGATGTCTTAGCTGATAAAGGATTTCCGGAAATAAAAGCAACTATTGATCAGAGTGGGAAAAGAGTAATGCTTGTTATGCCGCCCTTTTTGGAGAAAAATTCAGAGTTCACTAAGGAACAAACTGAAGAAACGTATCAGGTTGCTCGAGTAAGAATTCACGTTGAGAGAATTATGCAGCGTTTACGTCTTCATTCTATTTTAGATAAATTAACTGAGAATTTATTTCACTGCGTTGATGACATAATACATATTTGTTGCGTTTTGGTGCATAAATTGTATAAAGTATACTAAAATTTTGTATTTGTTTAAATATTTTTAATAAAATAAACTATCATGTTTACAGTAATGGCTTTGTTTTTTACAAATATCTGTGGTACAAAATAGTTAACATATATTAAAATCAAATATATTTTTAAACTAATTTTAATAAATATTAAAAACAATGTTTAAAATATAGAAAATTATAATGATTAAATAAAATCTTTTTCACTCTTTGGATTTATTAACCTCTCTTGTTACGCTTTATATCATTGCAGATTATTGACGATGTTTACTCCGGTAAAATTTCGCTTATCACTTAATCCAGTCCGAGTATTGCTTTCATTCATTTCTTTGGTAAAAACCATATAAGTTGCTGGCAAATAGTACTTAAAATAAAAATTTTCTGCACCTAATATCACATTTTTCAGGAACTCTTCATCGCGGTGAACTGGTAAAGTTAAGCAGCCATCGCTTACTTGCGAATAAATGAACAAATCGCATGTCAACATCCCTGTTACGTATAATTGTACCTGTATTTGGGTAAAATAGGGATTACTTTTATTTAATTTAATCTCATCATTTTCAAAAGACAAACATGTAACATTGCAACACTTATTTTTCCAATCGACTACTGGTAGATCCTTACACTTCGTCGGGCATTTAAACTCAACAATTTTCATGACACATCCATGATTAATAACAACACCATCGATACTTGCGCTTAACCATGGTTGATGTTTGCTGATTATCACACCAACTTTTTTCACTTCACAGTTATTCAAGATCTCATATTGGTCTTTAGCCTTATCCTCGTGGCTTAAACCATAGTTAGTACTGTCATTATCAACGTTTGACGGATACAAAATATCATTTACTAACTTTTCTATTGTTTTTCGAGTTCTAACTTTAATGCTGTGAATATTACTGCTTGCTGAAAGTCTAAAACGCCTAGCCTGATACCATTCTTGACATTGTGCTTGTTTTAAGGTGCATAATTTAAAAATAGTTTCTTCTGAGATCATAATATTTTTGCAATAAAATTCTTTTAAGTCATCCTCTAACTGATATTCCTCATGGTAGACTACAAACTCTTCATTAAAAATGAGGAATTTTTAAGACACTCATGACAATCTTCTTTCTTTAAGTTTAAATCGACTGTCTCAACTAATGACGATAATAGATTTTTTATTGCATAATAATCGTCAGATTCCTTATCAGCGACTAATACTGATTTTAGAGGAGATTCATCAATCAGCTCGTTGAGATCTACTGCTGGAGGTAAATTTACTTGCATATCAACTAATTTTTTAGGAGGATACATATCTTCAAAATTTCGTCCTTTAGAATATTTCTTCTTCACAAACTGACGAGCACTGGGTTTTCCCCATTGCTGTTCCTGGCTCGTTTTTGCCAAGCTTTCTTCGTGGTTTATGTAATAAATTAATCCTGCAACATGTTTACATTTGCCACTTTTATTGTAAACGCAAGAACAGATAGCTTGGCTAACAAAACGATCACCGTCAATCTGTAATATTGAAAATCATTTTTGATCTAAATGTGAAACTGTTCTATTCAAAAATTTTTGGCTTACCTGCAGAATTGTGTCGTAAGGCGGTAAGCCTACAGCTGTTTGTCTGATTACCTTTGATGTAATTAAATAACTTTTTCCATTTTTCCTAAATTCCCTAACATCCCGAACATGACCAGCTTCGACTAAACCTTTTCCTTTGTCCATGGTATCAGGTTGCCAAAGTATATCGTGAGTTATTTCCTCAAATCCAGTTTGAATAACTATATCCATTGTTGCCTGAAAATCATTATTAAATACATATTGAAAATTGTTACAAACTCAGATACAATTCACAATTTAATTATCATTAATTTTTCTCATTTTATTTAAAATAATGTTATCAATCACCAACAATTTCACAAATTTTTACTATTGCAGTTGTCATGTTTCATATTTGTAAACATTTCACTGGTTAACCTCAGATGATTTAAAAATATTGTTTTATATAATCATTAACCTTACTTTTTTCATCATTATAACTTTTTGACACTTCGTATACTTAAAAAGCACAATCACATTGTTTTATAATTGATATAATAATTTTAAATAATTTTTTAAAACTATTTATTTTATTTTTGTATGAATTTTACATGTATCCTACTATTGTCGAGCATGATTTTATGTAACCATCAGATGTCGTTTTCGTCGCGCTCCCTGCCAATACATAGTAATATGTTACTTATGATATATCGCAGTCTAAAAATAATATATTAGTTTATGTATCATCATCTATAAGAATTCGTTCAAAAGATAAGATATTAATTATCTTGTTTATAGCAAGGATGACGATTAATGTTTTTAAGTGTTCACTGAGTTCCACTTAGTTTGCTATAATTCACCAAACATAAACGAATATTTACAAAAGACACATTTCTAAAAAAGATTTTTTTTATCATACTTAACTGTGTATGTAAACTTAACAAAAAAATATTAATTAGTCAAGATCAAACAAAATTTGGTGATATTTCGTATAGTATAGTATTACGTCTAGCGAAGAGGCATGATTTTAGAATAATTTTGATAAAATTATTCAATATATGTTTAATGTATTTTATAAAATTGTATGCTTCTTAAACTTCTTCTGAATTTAATAAATTTGTATGGTATTTGTATACTATAATATGAGATCGAATAGAAAGGGCGAATTTTGATTTATTTTTTGATAAAATCAAATATTCTCAAAAAATTTGAAAATTTTTAAAGTTAAGAGGGTAACTTTTAACTAGTCAAGACATGTTTTCCAAATATTCTAAAACTGTGAATCATATATAAGTAGTAGTTCA
Organism: Chrysoperla carnea; assembly: GCF_905475395.1. Lineage (NCBI taxonomy): Eukaryota > Metazoa > Arthropoda > Insecta > Neuroptera > Chrysopidae > Chrysoperla > Chrysoperla carnea. The sequence continues at coordinate 71,574,416 of NC_058341.1, forward strand.
CCTTGAACTTAATTAGTTGCATATTTAGAGTGGGAGTGGATACATTAACAGTTAATTTGTTTCAAAAGCTAGTTAGAAATATATGTTTTGTGAGGTTTGAATATTGTAAGGTTAGTTTCATAAGATGCAGTATTTTGATGCACTATATTTAAAAAAAATATGTTATCGAACTTTTGTAATGATAAATTTATTTGCGTTTTACGTAAAGAAATTTTGTATGGATTTCTTATTGTTATGGATTCATACATATTTTAAGTAAAAAAAAACAAACAAAAAAAAAACACTTTTTCAAGTTTGTGAGTTCATTTCAAATCTTAGACTTACTCATAGGATCTTAGAACTCTAAAAGGGTTTGAAGTAAAGTGGAGACTGGAATATATTTTTTTTGCTTGGATTAGATTGTATACTATTAAAATCAGCGTTTTCTTTCTGTGTACTAATGAAGTAGCTTTACATGGGTGATTGTATCAAATCATGGTATTTGTAAGACCCGCTTACAAAACGGGCTGTTATCTATATGATTAGGTATATAAAACATAGATATTGAGAATGTTTGGTTTATATGAAGAAAAGGTTTACATGTAGAATCTTTGATCTGTAAAGTGAAAACTAGGGTAGAATTTTTGTTAGGATTATATTGTATACTATTAAAATCGATGTTTTCTATCTGTGTACTAATGAAGTAGCTCTACATGGGTGTTTATTGGTCAAAAACAACATTTGTTGACTATTCTGAATCTAATTAAGAGTAATCGTCGAAAACTAACAAGCGAATTAAAATATGGAGCAGGTAATAAACTTCGAAAAGAAACTGCTATAAAAAAAGTAAAGTGGGGTGACTCTGTATCTGCATTCAAAAGTCGAATCAGAACTGGTATTATAAGTAATCTTAAACATAAAGATCCTAAAGAGTTTTTGAAGGATTGTAAAGCTCTTTGTCGAAGTCGTATTAAGAATACTCTAAAAAAATATGAAGCTATCAAAGTGAATACAGTTTTTTGTGGAGAATTTCAAATAATGACTGCAAATAAAACACTTTCTGAGTATAAACACTTCACAACTTCAAATGTTCCAATATACCAGGTTACAGATATGAATGAATGGTTTGATAAGAACGTTATCAATCCAATAACACGTGATTTAGAAGAATTCGAACAACGTGAAAGCGGTTGGAGTCTTGTAAATATTATTAACCTTGGTGTTAATATAAATAAATATACACCACTGCTTGGATCCTCATATATTGAACTACCTACCCAAATCAAACGAAGAGAAGCTTGCAAAAATGTGAAAAAGAATGATGATGCATGCTTTTCGTGGGCTGTGACGTCCGCATTGTATCCTGTTGAGAAGAATCATGATCGAGTATTAAGATACCCACATTATTCAAAGGTATTGAAATTGAAAAGTATCCAATTCCCTATGAACTTGAAGCATATTCCAAATTTTGAAAATCAAAATGAAGCATCGATAAATGTTATGTACTGAAGAAACATCGAAAAAACTTTAATGTTGTGCCATGCTATCTGAGCAAAAATAAAATGACTAAACATATAAACTTATTGATGATTCAGAATCATTGTGATGATGATGAAGATGCTGATGTTGATGGAGATAATTTATTACCCATTCGTTATCATTATGTTTGGATTAAAAATCTATCTCGTTTGGTTTCTTCCCAGTTGAATAAAGATAGTCATAAAAAGTATTTTTGTGAGCGATGCTTACACTATTTCTACTCGAAAGAAAAATTGAACGCCCATTATGAAATTTGCAAGCAAGTTAATGATTGTGTAATAAGAATGCCAAAAACAGGAGAAAATATTTTAAAGTTTAAGAATTTTAAAAATAAACAGAAAACGCCGTTTATCATCTATTCAGATATTGAAAGTGTATTAGAACCCATAAATAGTCATAATAAATATCAGAAACATATACCTGCTGTTGTGGGCTATTATTTTAAGTGTGCTTATGATGATTCACTATCATATTATCGTTCATATCGTGGAATGGATTGTATGGATTGGTTTACAAAGGAATTGAAGCGATTGTCTGAAGAAGTTGAGGCAATTTTTTTGTGTTCATATGAGATGGATCCATTAACTACTATTGAAGAGGAAGATTTTCAGAAATCGTCACATTGTCATATATGCAACAAGCCTTTTGTTGATGGAGAGAAGAAAATTCGCGATCTTTTTCATCTTATGTCGAAAAGTGGTGGATATAGAAATGGAACTAATTATAGAGGCCCGGCCCATGATTATTGTAATATAAATTATCAAGATAGCCATGTGGTTCCTGTAGTCTTCCATAATATGTCAAATTATGATGGGATATTGATAGTGGAGGATGTCGCAACAAAAATTGGAGGGCGTGTTGAACTACTACCTGTTACTAAAGAAAAATATATTTCTTTTACTAAAAACATTGAGGATTCATCTATCAAGTTTCGTATCATAGATTCATACAGATTTTTAGCTTCTTCCCTTGATAAGTTAGCATCATACTTGTCGGAATTTCCTAACATGAAGAAGAGTTTTTCTAAAGTTTCAGAAAATCAGTTTCAATTGTTGAAAAAGAAAGGTGTAATGCCATATGATTTTATTGATTCTTTTGATAAATTTAATTACACTCAACTACCGAACATAGAAGCATTCTATAATCGATTGGAGGAGAAACAGTGTTCTAGACAAATGTCATGCGCAAAACGTTTGGTCAGCATTTAATTGTTCAAATTTAGGTGATTATGTAGATCTCTATATGGAAACGGATATAATGCTACTTACGGATATTTTCGAAACGTTTAGAGCAACCTGCCTGTCTACGTATAACCTTGACCCGGGAAATTACTATACACTTCCGAGATATACGTAGGAATGTATGTTGAAGTATACAAATATTGAGCTCGAATTGTTGGCTGATATAGATATGATGATGTTTGTTGAACGAGGAATTCGCGGTGGTTTGAGTCAATGTATAAAACGACGTTCCACAGCGAATAATAAATACGTTCCAGGATTTGATCCATCCAAGCCTGAAGTGCATTTACTTTATTTAGACATTAACAATCAATATGGATGGGCGATGAGTCAGTGTCTTCCTTACAGTGGTTTTGAGTGGTGTGATACAAATATTGATGTTTCAATGATTTTGGATGATGCCGACAATGGGTATTTCCTAGAAGTTGATCTCATATATCCTGAAAAACTTCATGATAAACATAAGGATTTACCTTTTTGTTCTGAACATAGATCAGCACCTAATTCTAAACAGAGTAAATTGATGAGTACCCTTCATGATAAAAAGCGATATGTAATTCATTATAGGACGTTGAAGCAAGCATTAAACTATGGACTAGAATTAACAAAAATTCATAAAGTTTTAAAATTTAAACAGTCGCCTTGGCTTCAATCATGTATTGATTTAAATACCAAACTACGAAAGAATGCCAATAATGATTTTGAGAAATATTTGTATAAATTAATGAATAATGCTGTCTTTGGAAAAACAATGGAAAATATTAGGAAACATTCTAATGTAAAGCTTGTGACAAAATGGGAGGATCGGTATGGGGCGGAAGCTTATATATCTAAACCGGAATTTCATTCTTGTACAGTTTTTAATCCAAATTTGGTAGCCATTGAGCTGAAAAAGATGGAGATATTCTTCAATAAGCCCTTGTATATTGGTATGGCAATCTTAGATTTAGCTAAAACTACAATATACAATTTTCATTATGGTTATATGGTTCCACAGTTGAGTGATAACTGCACCGCCCTCTATACCGATACTGACTCGATAATTTATGAAATTCGAAACCATGAATTAATAAAAAGAGACTGTCGCAAGTATTTCAATACAAGCGACTACCCTCTACCTAATGTTTACAATATACCTCATGCTAATAAAAAAGAGCTTGGTATGATGAAGGATAAAAACAGTGGAACTCCTATGACTCATTTTGTTGGGTTAAGATCCAAATTATATACATTTAAAATAGCAGCCCCCCTAGAAAAAGAAGCAAAATCACATGATGATACCGCATTTGAACATGGGAATATTGTACAAGAATCTAATAATATTGGGTTAACAAAAAAGGCTAAGGGAGTTAAAAGGTCGGTTCTTCGTACGAAAATAACATTTGAAGATTATGTTGAATGTTTGGAGAACTTTAAAGAGATATCGGTTAATCAAAACGGTTTTGACAAAACCTCATTTTTTTTTTTTTTGGTATCCTACTATTCTGTTATCAGTTCCTAAAGGAACTATAAATAGGTCATGAATAGATAACATGAACGGCAACTACCCAGTGATAGTCGCCTAATCGAATTTATAGTATGTGAACTATAATTAAAACTATTTACGTAAATCTAAATCTTAAATCTAGAACACTTTGTCTATTTAGTCTATTTACTCTTTCGCTATTATCTAAGAGATTGATTACTTCAACATTTGGGTGTCTTTCAAGGCGAGTCAAGTAAATTTCACTGAACCGCGTAATTTCTTAGCGCAATGTGGGCACTTCAAGACTACGGTGAATGTCGTCATTACGCACGTACCAGGGAGATTCACTAATTGTTCGTAACACTTTTGATTGAAACCGTTGAATAATTTCGATGTTACTGTTGCTAGCAGTTCCCCATACTTGAATTCCATAAGTCCACACAGGTTTTAAAATTGTTTTATACACTAGCACTTTATTGTCTTATGATAACTTAGATTTATGACCTAACAGCCAGTAAAGTTTCGAAAATTTTAAATTTAATTGTTTTCTCTTGGACCAAATGTGTTTGCGCCAAGTTAGCCTTCTGTCTAAATGAATTCCCAGGTATTTCACTTCGTTTGCCTGTGGAAAACTGACATTGTTCATTTTTACAGCTGGACAAGTTTCCCTTCTTAAAGAGAATGTTACTTGAACTGATTTTTGTTCATTTACTTGAATACGCCACTTTTGTAACCAGTTTTGTATTTTATTTATACTATTTTGTAGTCTTTGCGAAGCTACATTTGGGTCCACGCCTGTGGATAATATTGCAGTATCATCTGCAAAAGTAGCTATGGTATTTTTTCCGTCGACTGGTAAGTCCGCGGTGTATATCAAGTAGAGAGTTGGCTCAGAACGCTGCCCTGTGGTACGCCAGATTGAATAGAAAACAAGTCAGATAACTCTTCTTGAATTTTGACCTGAAAATGCCGATCTTCTAGATAAGATTTCAAAATACAATAATATGTACTCGGAAGATGTTGTTTTAATTTGTAAAGTAAGCCAAGGTGCCATCCATACTTTATCGAACGCCTTGCTGACGTCAAGAAATGAAGCTGTACAATATTTTTTTTCTTGAAAGCTTTTGTTTATTGTGTTAACTATTCGATGCACTTGTTATATAGTTGAATGTTTCTCACGGAACCCAGATTGGTGGTCTGGTATGATCTGCGACTCATTCAGTATAATCTTTAATTTTTGTAGAAATAATTTTTCAAAGAGTTTAGATAGTGTTGGTAATAAACTGATAGGTCGATATGATTTAACTTCGTTGATTGGCTTTCCTGGTTTTGGAATTAGAATTATTTGTGATATTTTCCAAGGATATGGAAAATAGCCCAGTCTCAAAATCACATTGAAAATATTACGAATCATGATTATCCCATTATTTGATAACTCATTTAAAATTCTAGCTGTTATAAGATCAAAACCTGGTGATTTTTTTGGGTTTAGTGTTTTAATTACCGCGCTTATTTCGTTTAGAGAAAAAGCCTCTATTGGTGGGGATAATTGTAGAGGAGCACTCAAGAATTGATCAATTTCTTCGTCGGGTGCATCTTGTGAATTGGAAAATGTATCTTTCAATTCTTGAGCAAAAAGATCAGCTTTTTCTTTGTTGCTCCTTGCCCATGAACGATCTTGATTTCTTAAGGGTGGAAGAGCTTGTTGCGGTTGGTTGCAACGTTTTGTAGCTTTCCAAAGTAAGTAATCCGTCGCTTCTGTTGGAGATAGGTTTTCTAGATAGTCTTGAATACAATTTTCTTTTAGTTTTTCAAGTAAGCGTTTTAAATTTTGTGACGCTTTGTTGAAGCTGTTTTTGTCATTTGGAAATCTTGTTTGCTGCCAGATTCTTCTTAATCTGCGCTTTTCTGAGATAAGCTGCCTAACGTTTTGTGGGAGTAAACTTTTAGATTTAAGGCTTTTAATGTCAGGGGTGGATTCTTTGGCTGCTTTTTGGATAGTTATTGTGAGTTTTTGTACAGCTAAGTCAATATCCTCTTCTGATTTTAACAGCATTTTTGGATTTAGGTTATTATCGAAATGCCATCGAAAATAGTCCCAGTCTGTGTGACGGTTAGTTAAAGACGCAGTACCTCCTCTTTGAATAAATTCATTGTATATTGATAATAAAACCGGCGAGTGGTCTCTGGAAAGTTCGTCGCATGATTTAATTTGCATGTACGCTTTAGACATATTTTTTACCACAAATAAGTCTAACAGATCGGGTAACTTATTTAAATCGGATGGCCAGTAAGTTGGTTCACCAGTAGAAAGCTGATCAAGATTGTTTGCTTGAATGGCTTTTAGTAAGTTTCGTCCTTTCGGATTTATCAATCTCGACGCCCAGAACGTATGTTTGGCGTTATAGTCACCACCGGCGATAAACCTGTTACCAAGATTACTGAAGAAAGTTTTCAAAGTTTCTTGGCTAATTGAATGCCTCGGTGGGCAGTAAACGGCTGACACTGTTATTGGACCAACCCAATCCTCAACAACTACGCTTGTAGTTTGGATTTGCTCAGAAACATGTTTTTCCATTTCATGATGTTTTAGACTTTTTTTTATAATAATTGCTGTTCCCCCTTGAGCTTTTCCACTTGGATGTTTGGTGTCATAAACGCAATAATTTTTAATGCTTAAAAAGCTTTTCGCAGTGAAACGTGTCTCAGAAATTAGTGCTATGTCAATATCACATCTATGAGAAACGCTTCGAGTTCAAGGCGACGGTTTGTTAGTCCGTTAGCGTTCCAAAGTACAAGATTGATATTTTTAACCATTTTATTTCATTTTACCAATGAGAGCTGTTAAGAGATTAATCACAACACTATTCTGTTTCATTAAGTCACGAAACATTTCTTTGTACTGATGTCATTAGGAATGATTTTAATTTGATTATTGAGTACTTTTACGGTGTATTTTTTGTCAAATCCGAAGACACAAAGATCCTGTTGAAAGGCCTTGAAATTGGTAACATTGGTTACAAAGATTGGTTGAACTTGTTGTTTTTTCGGGTCATCAATTAAATTATCGTTTGCCGGTGCCGTCAACAATGGATCGAATCTGTTTTTGGTTGTGAAATTAGAGGGTCCTGCATCCTCTTCTTTCTGTCTAACTCTACGCTCACTCGGCTCAGGTCCACGTTTATTTTTTCTCGAGACAACAGTAAAGTCGTTATCTTGCTATGACGGATGCTGCTGGCTTGCAGGCATGGTATTTATGGGCGTAATGATATCAATATTATTCATTGTATTAGAGTCTTGAGATGACATGCTTAACCTTCTGGATATGTTAGCATATTCTTTAATATAATTGTCTGTATTACTGTTGTAAGTATTGACGTTCGCCCTAATTTTTAAGAATTCTGGCGTCTTTTGATGGTTTGTACTAACTTCTAGAAGATCATCAAGGAGTGATTTTGATGTCTTGCGAGAACATATTATAGGTGGTGTAAAAATTAAATTTCTAGAATCCTTTGGCATCCTTTAATGGGTTTATGCATGCCATCTTAATATAAATTCACAATAATGTAAATAAAATTTCAAAATAAAAAACACACTGACCTCATAAAATCTGAAAAACTTTATACTCAAACTCAAACAAAAATTGCTCTTAGTCCTTATGATGACAAGCGATACATTATACCTGGTTCCTATAATACACTACCTTGGGGTCACTATTCTTTGAAAACTTCTTATAAACGAAAAGTTGAAGAGATAGATGGATCTTGTATCAAAAAGAAAAAGGTATAGTTAATTCGTGAGCAAGATAATATCATTTATTTGTTGATGAGATCAACATTAATATCACTTAGTTCTTGTATTCATAAGTTATTAAAATTATATTTCAATAATCTAGCTTTTTTTAAAAATTTGTTTAAACTTTAATTATCTATAAATTATTACATTTTTAACATTATATTAAAATCTAATTGTTCATTTTTAGAATGTCATCTGATTGAGATATGATTATGGTAAAATTAATTTTTGTAAGTTCATATATTAAAAAATGTCTTGTGCTAAAATTTGTTATAGAGTTTGTAGAATCTAGTATATCAAATTGTTTAATAAGAAATGAAAAATTAATTAGAGTTTTTCTTTAGTTATAGACTTAAGTTATCTTGTAAGCAAGTTAATTATTTATAATTTAGTATTAATATTATACTGTATATTAAATGTTATCACATTGAGATGTGATTATGGTAAAATTAATTTTGTAAGTTCATATATTAAAAAATATTTTGTGTTAAAATTTATTATAGAGTTTGTAGAATCTAGTATATCAAATTAATTAATAAGAAATGAAAAATTAATTGCAGTTTTTCTTTAGCTATAGACTTAAGTTATCTTGTAAATTAGTTATATATTTATAATTTAGTATTAATATCATACTGTACTTATATTAAATTGTTTACAAATAAATAAATAAAAAAATGAAAGCGGTTGAGTTTTTTTACAAAACACTTTAAATAATATTCCTATAGTACAAATTTTTGCCTAAACAGTATTACAGATGAGCTTCTATTTTTATTTATAGACTTTAATGTAGGTAAGCTTTTGAAGAAAAATGATGCTAAAAAAATATATCATATTAAAAATTAAGCTTAACAATATACGTCGTTGACCTTCAAGTAATTTTGTTATATAGTTATATAAAGTTTCAATGTTTTCAACTAATTAACTTTTTTCATACCTACGATAAGTTGATCCCGTAGATGAAGGGTTAGCATGACCGCCTTCCATTCATCAAACCTGCGTTCAAATCTTGTAGTAGTAACTAATATTTTTTTAAGCAATACATATACTTATTAATAATATTCGCTGTTCATACATCAAGAAGTTATGTTGACAATTATATCAACAATTACGTCATAAACGCTATGATAAAGAAACTATTTCTACAGTAATCAAACATCATTCCACTTCTTTGTCAGTATGTAAATCACGAGTAAAAATGTATTCAATAAGTTGAGTTGTACTGAATATAATATAAAATAATGGTAAGTAAAGAGTATGAAAGTGGGTTAACAAGAGTATTCTAGTGTATTCAGATGGGTTGTACTTGTATACAATTAGTAAGTATGTGTTCAAGTTAGGCAATTTACATTACAAAAAGGGTACAAAAAGTGCAAAATGAACCTTAGAATTTCTTATGGGAAATAACATGTAAAAATGACCCAAAGTGAGCTCGGACCGGTATAGCTTATCTACTGGTTCGTATGTTGATAAATGCACCAGGTAATATTCTTGTATGACTTGAAAAAGAGTCTTTCCTCTTCCAGAAGGAGTAATTCTAGATCCCCAGTGAATGTGTTTTGCTTTAAAATCACCTCATGATAGAAATCTATTTCCCAGGGTTTGAAAATATTGTATACAGCCCTCATCGCGAGGGATCTTTTCCAGTCGTCAATCATCACATTAGTAGCTTGCAAGAAGTCTTGTTTGTATTCTGGTAGAGAATGATGGTTGATGATGTTTGATGTGTTGTTTATTTAACACAGCAGTCCCACCTCTTGCTCTTCTATCAGCATCAGGATGGTTGGTGTGTACAAAATATAGTTTGGAATATTAAAATTAGTCCTTTTTGAAAAATGTGTTTCAGAAACCAGCATAATATTAATATTATGCTGTATTAGAAATGTTTCTAGTTCATCTTTATGATCGACCAGGCCGTTTGCATTCCATAGTGCTATTTTAAAAAGCTCCGCCTTTTTTTGTTTTGAAGGATTTTTGTAAGTTGTTCTCTTGGGAGGCTTATTTATGATGTTATTTTCTCTGTCATTTCTTGTTGGTTTTGAATCATATCATGCATTGCTGTAATAATGAAGCTCAAACCGGGAATTTCCACTGGATTACCTTCTTCTTTGTGCTTCAAGCAACTTTTATAGTTGGTTGTCTGCACACTTCACGCAGCGAAATGGACGCGTTTGTGAGGTTCTTCGAAATAACCACTGAGTTCAAGATCCTTTTAATTTTAAGAACCTCGTTGTTGTTATAGCTACGTTTATTGTCAATGAAGAAAAGGTTTTTATTTGCTTTCGTTTGTCTATTTGTAACATTCATTATGTTTGTTACGTCATCCTGACCTAGTTATTCCAGCTTCTTTAAAATGTCTTCAACACTGGTACATATTTGAAATAACCACTGTTAATTTTTTGCTTCTCCCAAACTATATGTGTGTCGTGCGACGTTATTTGCATCGAACACAGATTTTAATGACTTATAATTGTCAATAGTGGTGCCTTGCACCATGACTTTGTTCCCATTCATTACTTGTATAAAGTAACTACGGCTGTAACAAAGTATAATATGAACGATAGTTTATTTTGTTTTGTACTTTCCTTGTTTAGAGCGTCAGCATCTGACGTATTTTCTTCTCTTAGCACATTAAATTTATTTGAGGTAGGCGTTGGTTCTATTTTTTGTTTTATAGCTTTGCGAGTTGTGGAAGTGTAACAAAAAGAAATTTGACCGAAATTGGGTTATCTGATTGATATTTATTGATTCGAAATTACGAAGAGCGTTTGAACTCTAAGACCGGGTATTACCATGTTAAACGGTTCGCAGAGTTAGCGCAGCTTTAGCGTACGGGCATAGGTCTTTAAAAGGGCCCTAGTAGGGGTTGATAACAACCCTTTTCCAGAGGAATTACCCGCCAACCTAATTCCCGTTCAGGAATCCCTGGGCATTACTATGGTTTTAGTATTTCAAAATACCTGCAACGTAAACGAAGGTCAGTCCAAAGAAATAACTAAATGTAACAAATTTGACATTTATTATACAATCAATATAAGTTAGTTACCACGTACAAGAATAACAAATTTAACAACTGATAGCAATTTTTAACAGTATCAATACATACATCCAAATATTATATTTTTGCTTTTTAGTGAAACATTTTTTTTTGTTATCAAAACTTGACCTAACTGTCACGATATTTACCTTGACAGTTAATTAATCTAAAATTTAACCACTAACTTTTACAATCGGAGCTAACGGTTAACAATTGTAACCTTTTCAACGTTACGATATTTATATTAACAAAAACATTAGGCTAAAACAAACTATCAACGAGCTATTAAATTAGCATTAAAAATAAGAATTGGAATTTTTACTGCTACAATATTTATATGAACTAAACACTAGTCAAAGCAATTTTTCAACGAACTACTAAACTTAGCACTAAAATTAAACAATTGAAAATTTTAAATGTTACGATATTTATATTAACAAAAACATTAAGCTAAAACAAACTATCAAAGAGCTATTAAATCAGCACTAAAAATAAGAATTGGAATTTTTACTGCTACAATATTTGTATGAACTAAAAACTAGTCAAAGAAATTTTTTAACGAACTACTAAACTTAGCACTAAAATTAAACAATTGAAATTTTTAAATGTTACGATATTTATATTAACTAAAAAAAATAACCGAAAAGCCAAAGAACTTTTCACATTAAAATATGAACAATTAATAAAATTTATTTAAATACGATAGCGCTCGTACATTATGAATAAGTTTACCCTACGCAACTACAAAACATCGAACAAAATATTAATACATTAAATTTATTCATGTAGCCTATTAAATTCCTATATTTATATATTTAAACGCGATAATTTTTAATATGAACCTCGAGCATGATTATCGCATTTTGTTCAAGGAAATGTGAGATTTCCCTGGATACAGCATGTTCTGTTTTACAAAACGTGGCTAAATTATTTTAGGTTAAAAAAAAGAAGAAATGCTTCGCGTTTTAACAACACGCGAACCAGGCGGTCACAACCATAACGAAATTAAAAAATATAATCAGACCTTGAATCGGATGTTTAAAGATGATGTTTCCACATTTTAAAAAAAAACTAATTTCGCTTGCTCCATCTTGGGTAACGTACGTTCGGTAAAAAAGACCAAGTTGATCTCCCCTTCAACACATGAGTGATACCCTCCGAATATCATTTCACTGTCTACCATTTCTGAACATGAAAGCATGTCTGGTTCCAAACAAACTGATAGCGTGAAAGTCACTAGTGTTGAAACTTTGACAGTTTAGTAACTAACGAATACAGTAATATATATATAAATGTAGGTTAATACTGTAGGAGCGATCGATCTAAAAGCAGTTACACACGATAGACGCATTTACGTCGTAACATCCCAAGCGGGTTAAGGGAAAAAAATTTTTTTTTTTTTTTTTTTTTTTTTAAAAAAAAATTTTTTTTTTTTTTTTTTTTTTTTTTTTTTTTTTTATATATATATATATGTACATACGTACACAAGAATAAAGAAATTGGTTGTCATCACCTGCCTCGCGAACTCGTAAGAACATACCCAACATAAATTAACTTTGTTTTCAAGAAAATATAATACATCCACGGCAAGTTAAATTAAAATGATCTCTGAAGGAGCTTAAACAAGATTAAATTATGTAACACTTCCATACGGTTTAATGTCTTTGATATGTGCCTTTCTGATGGAACTGGAGCCGATCTCTTGAAGATCCACAGACACTGGCGTAGTAAACTTTAAAATTTTATAAGGGCCACTATATTTGTCCATAAACTTTTTGTCAAGTTCTGTTGTAGAAACTAAAGAGTGATTCTTGACCATGACTGATTGGTTAACGTGAAACTTTGAAGCATAGTTTAACGTGGGTTTTGATGCTTTAACGAAGTATTTTTTTAAATTGTTGAAAACTACGGATAAATTTGGCTTTTCTTCGCCCAAATCGATGTTAAGAGACAGATCCAGAGAGGTATATAGTTCTCTTCCAAAAAACACAACCGCTGGAGTACATTTTGTAGTTTGATGATACGATCTGTTACAGTTGTAGATCACATATGGAAGCATATCGCTCCACATTTTATGTTGAAGTTTACATTGCTTCATGATAGCGGTTAAATTTGTTTTAAGGTTTTTATTGTACCTTTCACACATGTTACTCTTCGGGTTATAATTTGATGTAAAAACAGATTTAATACCATGTTGCATTAAAAAATCTGCAAGCTTTTGTGACTTGAAAGCCGATCCGTTATCTGACGTTAACAATTTGGGAAATCCATATTGCAGAAAAATGTCTCTTAAAACTTTCGTAGTAACTTCAGCTGTACATCTGCGAGTAGCTCTTGCGATTACATACTTCGAAAAAGCGTCCACAACAACTAGAATAAAACGTGAAGAATCAGTAGATGTTATAAGGGGACCAATATAGTCTATATAGAGGTGGGACCACACTTCATCTGGGGGAATTAAGGCCAGATTTGGAGCACCAGGTAAGTTCGATGGTTTTGAAGAAGCACATATTTTACACTCACTCACAAAGTTCTTAACAGTTTTAAATAATTCGGGAGCCCAAAATCGCTTGGCAATGTCCCTGTAAGTTTTTAAAGTACCGTGGTGTATGGTAGAATGAAAATACTCCAGAATAAAACCCAACATAGTATTTGGTAATACGATTCTTTTGTTACGATTTTTTCCGACGAAGCGACAAAGTAAACCGTCACGAATAAAGAAGTTTTTGACATTTTTGCCTGACTTAATGTCAGCATAAACGGACTTACAATATTCCGAAAGCTTTTGTGCTTCGCGAACAGACAAATACCCTTGAGGGTTCGAATGAACTAACGTATTTAATAAAGCGACTGGGTCGGATTCTGAAGTATCTTCATCTTTTACATTTTTATAACAATCATCAAATAAACGTGACAGAGCGTCACTTACAAAATTGTCTTGACCACGAACATGAATCGGGGTAAAGTTAAACCGTGACATCTGGAGTATCCAGCGCGAAAGTTTATTGAAGGCTTGTGGTTGTTTGAATATCCAAATTAATGATCTAGCGTCCGTTTCAAGGACGAATTCCCTCTCCAACAGATAATCTTTAAAATGTGCTAATGATTTTACGACTGCCAATAGTTCAAGTTCATGAGCGCAATATCGAACTTCTGCGCCTTGGAGTCTTCTTGAAAAAAATTCTATTGGATGCCTGCCATCATCAAAATCCTGACTCAAGGTGCCGGCTATACCTTTGGAACTAGCATCCGTGGTTAATATAAATTTTTTATTGAAATCAGGAAACCTTAATAGCGGTGGTGAAATTAGCGCTTTTTTTAACGTTTCAAAAGATTCGTAATGAGCTGACTCTATAATAAATTTTGCGTTTTTCTTTTTTAAAGCGTTCAAAGGAGCGACTATTGAGCTAAAATTTGGAATAAATTTTGAGTAGAAGGCACACATACCAATGAATTTTTGAAGATCTTTAAGTTTTCTAGGAAATGCTAAATTTATAATAGCTGAACATTTATCCGGATCAGGAATTCGACCTTGATTCGAAACGATATGACCTAGAAGTTTTAAACGTGTCATGCAAAATTTAACCTTATCCGGATTCACTGTTAGGTTTAATTCTTTAAATTTTGATAAAACTCTTTCAATTTGAGATATATGCTGATCCAGGGACGAACTATAGATGATTAAGTCATCGTAATATTGTAAGAAAAATTGCTCTCGTCTAAATTGAGCGAACTCTCTGACTAGATATCTATTTAAACCTTGTGCTGAATTTACCAAACCGAAGGGTAAAACGGAAAACGCGTATTGTCCAATTTGAGTAATGATTGCGGTAATGTGCTGCGAGTCTTGGGTCAACGGAATCTGATAAAATGACTGATTAAGATCCAATATAGTGAAGTATTTTGCGGAGCCTAAACTGTTAAAAATAGTATTCATTTTACAAGAACTAAAGGGATCGAACTGAATTTTTGCATTTAAGAACCGATAATCGGCACATAGCCTAACACCACCCGAACTTTTAGCTACGAAGAATACTGGTGAGGCGTATGGACTTTGACATGGGAATAGTATCCCAGAATCAACTAACTCATTAATATGTTCTTCAAGTAAAGGTAACTTGTCTGGAGGCAAATAATAAGGACCCTTTCGTACTGGTTCGAAATCTTTTAAAATGATTTTGTACTCATAATTCCTAGCGCGACCCGGTGTTTTGGTGAGAACCATAGGATAACTATTAATGATATTGTTGAGACGTTTAGTTTGACAATCGTTTAAATCCGCCTGAAATTCCGTAATAAGCGCAATAGAGTTTTGAATAAATCCTTGTTTTTCAAAAGGAATGGATGCAGCAAGATTAAATGAAAACTTTACGCGTGAAATTGAGAAATCTAATAACATACCGCATTTAGACATAGTATTGGACCCAATGATAACATCGTATGGTAAAAACTTCGTAATGAAAAATTTAGCAGTCCAGGAATACGAATTTAATTTAAAATGTAAGAGCGAATATTTGTTCAGTTTTAAAGACAGAGCTCCAGGTAAATATGCTTCGATTTTAGATACATTAACTTTAGTATAACGCGGATCGAAAATTTTATAAAAACATCTTGAAGAGATTAAATTTAAGGTACTCCCTGAATCGAGTAGGGTTAAAAATGGAGCATTATAAAAATCTACATATACTAACGGAAGTTTTGCTATGGATGTGTTGTTTTCGCGAGGATATCGAGGTTCAGTAACTAGTTTTTTGGATTCGGTGTATTGGAGCTGGCAATAGAGGGCTTGTTATTCGAAGATTGAGCGTTTACGTTTGCATTTGAGGAGCTATGATTATTATTGGAATACGAGTAACGGGAATTGTTATATCGTCTTCTACGACATTCCGAAATATGATGACCTCTAACTTTACAGTAGGCACAGGTAACAGAACGATAATTATTAGGATGAGAGTTACTCGTAGCATTAGCACAATTACAATTCTTGATGTTTGAAACTAAACATTGAGAGTTATCTCGAGTACAAGAATAACTATTGCCGGATCCACAGACCGAATTTGCGTTCGACGTTTGGGCCGAAATTATATTCGAAACCCTATTTGGGCAATTATGTCCCGTTAAAGTGTAACATAAAGAGCTACACGTAGCCTGAGGGGCATTTCCATGAGAAACAACATTATTGGTCATGGAGGAACATGGACTTTGATCCGAAGTAGTGCACGCATTAGCGTTGCCTATAGCCGAATGGGCTGGTAAAGCAGACGAATCTGTAGTCGACGGTGAAGGTGTGTCGACCTTAGGCATACTATTAGCTTCAGACAGCGTATGACCTGACGAATTACTGACAGACGGACATGAAGTTGCAAGCTCAGAACCTTGATAAAAATCTCTAACGCGGGATTGAATTTCTTCAACCTTGACGCAGAGCTTATCCAATTCATCATAGCTATTTGGTTGAGAATGTAATTTTAATAGATCAAATGTAGAATGATTAAGATGTGAAAATATAATTTCAATGACTTCTACAGGACTAAATTTAGGGCAGAGTATTCTTGCGTATCTACGAATATCCGATGCAAATGTAAAAAATTTTTCGTTAGGATTTTGTTTTCTACGGATATTTTTGTCGACTACCTGATGAAGTTCAGACGAGGATAATAATGACAAGAGTCTCTGTCTAATGACACCCCACGACAAATCCTGAACAATAAATGAGGACCATAACTGCCTAGAGTCAGGCGACATTTTTGACATTAAAAATTTAAGGAGTACATCTTGCTTAAGTATATTCAAATTAACTACATCCTCGACCTCGATACAAAAATCTACAACCGAACTAGAAATAAGTATGTTCAACGTAGGTATACGCGTCGACAATTCTCGTATTAAGATAAGAGAGCCAGAATTATTTTTAATACTCATCTTTGAGACATTGTTGGTTTGTTGTAAAACGTTAGCTGTAAGTTGATTGACGCAATCCACTAGGGTGTCCATCTTCTGTGTTAGTACTAAAAGAGTAGATGCTGTTGCAGATCTTCGGGAATCGCTGGATATGCTGTCGTTCGCTGTTTCAGGCATCTTGGCTTGGAACTCCTTAACCGTATTTCATTAAAAAATCTAACTATTGGACCGCAAAATATAATAAACCATGTACCTCGGAAAATAAATGAAAGGATGTTTAGAAAAATTCTTTGAAAAAATAAGTATTATGCCTACTCTAAGACAACGTTGCTAAAATTAATAACATTAATAGAGTAATGCCCATTTGGCTCTGGTATCAAATGTAACAAAAAGAAATTTGACCGAAATTGGGTTATCTGATTGATATTTATTGATTCGAAATTACGAAGAGCGTTTGAACTCTAAGACCGGGTATTACCATGTTAAACGGTTCGCAGAGTTAGCGCAGCTTTAGCGTACGGGCATAGGTCTTTAAAAGGGCCCTAGTAGGGGTTGATAACAACCCTTTTCCAGAGGAATTACCCGCCAACCTAATTCCCGTTCAGGAATCCCTGGGCATTACTATGGTTTTAGTATTTCAAAATACCTGCAACGTAAACGAAGGTCAGTCCAAAGAAATAACTAAATGTAACAAATTTGACATTTATTATACAATCAATATAAGTTAGTTACCACGTACAAGAATAACAAATTTAACAACTGATAGCAATTTTTAACAGTATCAATACATACATCCAAATATTATATTTTTGCTTTTTAGTGAAACATTTTTTTTTGTTATCAAAACTTGACCTAACTGTCACGATATTTACCTTGACAGTTAATTAATCTAAAATTTAACCACTAACTTTTACAATCGGAGCTAACGGTTAACAATTGTAACCTTTTCAACGTTACGATATTTATATTAACAAAAACATTAGGCTAAAACAAACTATCAACGAGCTATTAAATTAGCATTAAAAATAAGAATTGGAATTTTTACTGCTACAATATTTATATGAACTAAACACTAGTCAAAGCAATTTTTCAACGAACTACTAAACTTAGCACTAAAATTAAACAATTGAAAATTTTAAATGTTACGATATTTATATTAACAAAAACATTAAGCTAAAACAAACTATCAAAGAGCTATTAAATCAGCACTAAAAATAAGAATTGGAATTTTTACTGCTACAATATTTGTATGAACTAAAAACTAGTCAAAGAAATTTTTTAACGAACTACTAAACTTAGCACTAAAATTAAACAATTGAAATTTTTAAATGTTACGATATTTATATTAACTAAAAAAAATAACCGAAAAGCCAAAGAACTTTTCACATTAAAATATGAACAATTAATAAAATTTATTTAAATACGATAGCGCTCGTACATTATGAATAAGTTTACCCTACGCAACTACAAAACATCGAACAAAATATTAATACATTAAATTTATTCATGTAGCCTATTAAATTCCTATATTTATATATTTAAACGCGATAATTTTTAATATGAACCTCGAGCATGATTATCGCATTTTGTTCAAGGAAATGTGAGATTTCCCTGGATACAGCATGTTCTGTTTTACAAAACGTGGCTAAATTATTTTAGGTTAAAAAAAAGAAGAAATGCTTCGCGTTTTAACAACACGCGAACCAGGCGGTCACAACCATAACGAAATTAAAAAATATAATCAGACCTTGAATCGGATGTTTAAAGATGATGTTTCCACATTTTAAAAAAAAACTAATTTCGCTTGCTCCATCTTGGGTAACGTACGTTCGGTAAAAAAGACCAAGTTGATCTCCCCTTCAACACATGAGTGATACCCTCCGAATATCATTTCACTGTCTACCATTTCTGAACATGAAAGCATGTCTGGTTCCAAACAAACTGATAGCGTGAAAGTCACTAGTGTTGAAACTTTGACAGTTTAGTAACTAACGAATACAGTAATATATATATAAATGTAGGTTAATACTGTAGGAGCGATCGATCTAAAAGCAGTTACACACGATAGACGCATTTACGTCGTAACAGAAGGGCTTAAAGGCCTTTTGCGTGTATTTCTTACTTCTTGGAAATCAGCAGGAGTGCTTTGACATCGACAGAATTTAGATTGGAGAGGTCGTCAAAGGTAGGCTGCCGCAAGTAAGTCCTGATGGCAGAAAACATGTGATATTGCCTCCTCCTCCTCCCCACTGTGCTCCTGCAGTAGTCGTGATACACTGCCAGCCTCAGGCGTTCAGCATGCTTGCCTCTCAAGTCTTCGGAATGACTACGATTGTACTCAGACTATGTCTTGTAGTCCCACAAGTACGCTCCTCCCTCCGTCTAAGATGAGTGGTCCTTTATAAGATATTTTCTTTAAAGAGCAGCTTGCAGTTCGCGAACGGAATTCTCGAATCCTTATTGATGCTTGTATCCGACAGCATTGTATCACTTCTAGCACGCTCATCGGTCTCACTATTTCCTCGAATGTCAGATAGACGGAGCTGAATGATTTAAAGGCTGCTTGGCTGTCGATGAAGAAAGTTATGTCACTGAACCTGAGAGTGTCCAGTCTTATACATTCACATACCTCATAAATACCCATTACTTCAACTTGATACGTGCTACAGTGATCGGCCAGTGATCACATCGAGATTTTAAGAAAAGATTCCACAATCTACTATAACGTTTTAGGCTTTCGAGGGGTATACTCCTTTGATATTCCGTGTTGTTGGGTATTTTAAGGTAAACAATTTTATTTTAATTTTTGTGAAAAAAAAAAAAAAAAAAAAAAACATTAATTTGTTGTAACTGAATATTTTTAATGAAATTTAATAATATTTTGATTTAATATTAACATTTATAACTGTAATTATTATAAAAAATTTTTGAATAAATTCTAAGCATAGAAATAAAATTTATATGGAAATTACATTATAAATTTGATGATAAAAATTACTGATTTCAATCAGTTTAAATGTTGCTTTTACATTATAAAAAGTTGATATTAATTGGATTTAACTTGTAGTTTTTAGTTTACAAATTTTGACTCAATAGTTTTTCCAATAAAGTTTTCACATTATATTTTAGGTTTTCCTCGCGTCATTCACTTTCAACAACAAACATTTAAGATATAAATTTATACACACTTATGCGTTACACATTTATACCATTTTCAAAAATCACATTTGATATTTTTCATTATAAATCTTTTTAAATAAACTCAGTGGAAGGTTCTTCGATATTCAGATCATACAGTGCTATGATTATAGTTTCAGGCATGATTATAGCTAAAGGCACCTTCAATATACATTATGAGAAACTTAGCAAATAATTATAATAACAATTAACTAATGAATTGCTAAAAACAGTGTTACTTGAATCAGCTGTCAAATATAACTAAACCTACTAACCGACATCAAATTAAAAATTAATACTCTTCATAACTAAACTTCCAATATGTCAAAAAATATTAACAGAAGATACAGTCTAATAAAAACCATTTAAGTAATCAATATACAAATTACACATTTTTATGAATAAATTTTTTTTTGTATTTTTTATACTAATCAAAGAATCTTTTAACAGATGAAATAATGTGACTATATGTCAAAGTCAAACCTTGAATGTCAGACCTACAATAGGCTTTTGTCCTAAATTTGGAAAATCGGTTAATATATTACCTTAACATATGATTAACACTAAAAAAGTTTTTTTTAAAAAAAGAAAACGTTATTTTTTTTATTTTTTTAATTATTGCACTTTTAACAGCCAGGGTCATTTGTGCAGCTATTATAAATTAGTACATTAATATAGTATTGCTATACATTAGTACATTTATATCCTCACTTTGTGAGGAGTTTTGTTGTTTTTAGATATTTGTAAAGCTTTTGTATTGAATCAGGGTTGTTTCCTAGTAGTTCTTCCATGTCGATTGGTAGATGTGTTAATTGTCTTTGACGATCGTATTTGAAACATGTCAATAGTATATGTGGGATGGTTAAAGGTACTTGTCATGTATGACAGAGTGGTCGGTCGGTCTTTTTTATTATAAACGAATGCGTGAGTTTAGTGTGCCCAATGCGTAATCGTGTCAAAGCTATTTCAAATATCCTGTCATGCTGAATACTGGAGTTCCAGAATGTAGTATCGTGTTTTATTGCCCGTAATTTATTATTTTGGGTATCTTGCCAAATATGATTTCTATTGTTGATGTGATATTTATGGATATATGTTAGCAGGTCTTGTGTTGTTATTTGATGCAGTGGTATGCGCGTCATTTGCGGCCAGATCGGCCATTTCGTTTCCAGTTATGCCTGTGTGACCAGGAACCCAGAAAAACACTATTTTTTTATTTGTTTTGTATATATCTAGATAAATTTGTTGTATATTTTGTATAACAGGAAGTTTGGTGTCTTTATTACTAATTGCACTTAACACACTCAGAGAGTCTGATATTATTATGTAATTTCTTTGTTGGAGCTCTTGGATGTGTTTTAATGAGTTATAAATTGCAATTGCTTCTACTGTGAAATTTGAAGCTGTGGGATTAAACTTGCTTTATAAGATTGTTCATCAATAATGAAAGCACATGCAGTTGATAGATCAGTTTTTGAACCATCTGTGTACACTTGTATAAAACTTTGGTATGATGTGTTAATGATTTCTTTATATGTTTGTTTATATAGATCATGACATGTTGTAGTTTTATTGTAATTGTTTAGTGAAAAGTCTATTAAAATTTTAAATTCTTCCCAGGGTGGCAAACACTTCACATTTTTTATTTTGAGTATATTATTATAGGTTTGTATATTTATTTCTGTGTTTGAGATTAGTTTTTGTACATTGTAGGAAATAGGTTTTAATGAAGATTTTTTGGAGTCGTAGAGATGAAAGAAAGTTGTGGAGGATATTAGTGTTTTTAAGGTGGAATTCGGCTTTTCGATTGTTTTGATGGAGTATTTTATAAGTTGATGATCATTTTTTTGTTTTGGAGTTGGTTGGCCAGCTTCGCAGTAGATGCTTATTATTGGTGAAGTTCTATATGCACCGGAGATGAGTCTAAAAGCTGAATTGATTATAACATCAATTTGTTTGAATACTGATTGTTTTGTATTGTAATATATTTGGCTTCCATAATTAATTTTCGATTGAATGAGGGCTTCATACATTTTTTTTATTGTTTGGCGATCAGTTCCTGTGTTTTTATTTGTTATAATATTTAGTAAATTTAATCTACGTATTAGATCGCCTTGGAGGTTATTTATGTGGTTTTCCCACGAAAGATTCTCATTAAAAATTAAGCCTAAAAATTTGTGTTGCGTGACATTTTCTATTTGTGTATTTTTGATTGTGAGATTGATTTCATTTTTGTGTCTTTTATGAAAGGAAATGTATTTATTTCGTTTTTTCAATGGAAAATTGAAGCCCATTTTCATTAGTCCAATTAGTTAGGTTATTGAGTGCTATTTGTAAATGTTTCTGTGCGTAGTTCTCATTCTCTGGTGAATATGTAGATTACTGAGTAATCAGCATAAAGAAGTTTTTGGACGGGGAACGGGATTATCTTCACTATATCGTTAATAGCAATGTTAAATAGTAAGGCTGATAATATAGATCCTTGTGGAATACCGTTTTGTAATTCATAAGGTTGTGATTGTGCCTGAAGGGTTTTGACTGTAAATTGCCTGCTTGTAGGAAAGGATTTGATGAAAAGCGGTAAATTTCCCCGTAAGTTCCAAGTGTGTATTTGTTTTATGATTTTGTATCGCCATATAGAGTCGAAAGCTTTAACTACGTCAAAAAATATCGCATATATATTTTGCTTGCATATAAATGAATTTTTTATATGTGTATCTAATATGGTTAAACAGTCCTGTGTTGATCTGCCAGATCTGAAACCATATTGGTGGTCATTCAAAAGATTTTTTGTTTCTATGATGAATATTAGTCGATTGTACACTATTTTTTCTAAAACTTTTGCTATATGATTCGTTAGTGAAATTGGTCTGTAGCTGTTCGGGTCTAGTTTATCTTTTGTGGATTTGTGGATCGGTATTATGATGGTTTCTTTGAGAGTATTT
The DNA here is from genome assembly GCF_905475395.1 of Chrysoperla carnea. Taxonomy (NCBI): domain Eukaryota; kingdom Metazoa; phylum Arthropoda; class Insecta; order Neuroptera; family Chrysopidae; genus Chrysoperla; species Chrysoperla carnea. The sequence continues at coordinate 71,597,492 of NC_058341.1, forward strand.
GGTATTTCAGATTTGGTCCAGATGAGGTTAAAAGTTTTATATAGGAGTGTTTGTAAGGATATGTGAGCATTTTGGATAAGGATTATAGGGATGTTGTCAGGACCTGGTGATTTATGTTTCACATCATCAATTGCATTTTTGAATTCATGGAACGTGAATGGTTTGTTGTATTCGAGGTTTAAGTCTGTTGTAAATGTTCAGCTCAATTTTTTCATTTATTTTTTTGTAATTTTTAAACTGGTTGTTGGTTGTATACTTAAATATTGTTAGATATAGAATATTTTTTTTGGGTTATACACTCTTTTGTTGCTTTATTTATTATTTGTTTTATTTGTGTTAAGTTATTTTCTATATTAGGATGTAATTCAGTTATAGATTCTGTTATTTCGTAGTATCTATCCCAATCTACGTTTTCAAAATCAAATTTTTCAATTTTGTAAGGTTTTGAGGAGTTATTTATATCTGGGTAGCTAATTACTATAGAGAAGTGGTCACTTGAACATAGATCAGAGTGAGTATTCCAAAATAATTTAGTGTACAGTGTGTTTGAACATAGAGTTATATCAATAGCTGAGAAAGTACCATTGGCACTAGGGAAATGTGCTGGTTTTTTATTGGTTAGTATGAGTAGATTATTGTTGGAAATTAAGATTTCTTCTATTTGAGAGCCTCTGTGGTCAGTGTGATTACTACCAATGGCGGTAATATGTGTATTTAAATCACCCAGTATTATGTATGGTGGGGGCAGTTGAGATATAATATTTTGAATATCAATTGTGGTAAATGGGATATTTGGAGGGATGTATATATTACAAATGGTAATTTTTTCTATTTTTGATAAGTAAATTTGAGTGGTTATTGTTTGAAGATATGTTTGTATTGTTGTGGATCAGGGGTTGGACGAGCGGATATCTTTTTGGAAGCGTATAATATATTTAAAGTTCACTTACTATTGTACAAGTATTCTTTATTTTATGACGTGTATTCTTTATTTTATGTACAAGTATTTACAAGAAATGGTGTTTAAAATATTTGAATCGAAAACCGAAAATGAATTGAAAATATAAAAAAAATTAGTTATTTAATAAATATTTGTGTATGTATATATATGAGTGTGTTTATATGAATTATTGAAATAAAATAGAAATAACAATCTATTATGATGTAAAGTTTTGATTTTTTTTTTTGAATAAAGAAGTTTATTACTAAACTCGAGATCTTGTTTTCTATTTTATCAATCCAGGATTCAGCAGGGCGCTGTGGAGAAGATGTTGTATAATTGTTCAATCGGGGCCGGGCCCTCTTTCCCAGTTAAACCTTACGCAAGGGGGAGTCCTTGGATCTCCGCTCCCTCCGATTGAACCGTCGCTCTGAAAGGATTTGGGTTGAAAAAGTTATAATAAAACAGTATTTGATATTGACTTCAAATGCTACTTTAATATGAATTCAGTCTCTACCAATTTTTGACAGTAGATTTAAATATTTTATACATTTGAAATTATAACCCAATATATATAGAGTAATATAACAAAACAAATATAAGAAGTACAGATCCAAAGAAATAATTTAATTAATTACATAAAATTGATTTGATCTGTAATGTGACTTTAATACAAATCCCATCTCTACTAATTTTTTTGACAGTAGATCTAAACATTTTGTACTTTTGAAATTTTTAACCTAATATATAAATTATATTTTAGATTTCGAATGTATTAAAAAAAATACTTTATTTAATTTAACAACAATACAATGTTAAACTTATTTTAATTTAAATACAATAACAATTATACAACTTATAATTCTATCGCTAGTTCACTACAATCAAGCGTGCAAGAAGCCGAACTTGTGTAATGAAAAAGACAATCGTTATCAATTTAACGATGGCTTATATACTAAATTTTGGTTTGTTTTTAGAAAGTATCGCTAGATTGGAATGCAGTTTGATAAGGGTGTTTTAGAAAGCTGTTTATAAATGATGTATGTGAAATACGTCATTAGATTGGAATGCAATTTAATAAGGATGTTTTTAGAAAGCTATTTATAAATGTTGTGTATAAAATACGTCATTGCATATTTGTTAATAACGTCCTTGACATATTTTATATAAGTATACTAATTAATAGTTTAAGTGAATTTAGGATATATAACTCCTCCCTCCTTAAGATGGAGCTTTAAACAGAAAAGTTATTGGGGCTTTTTGTGTAAGCTCCACTGGCTCTTGGGGTGCTGAAGGCGTATATTTTATCTTTTCGATAATTCTAGCACGATTCTTTCTATTTTTATAATATTTAATATAACTAAAAATAAATATTGCAATAAGAAAAATAATTAAAATAATAATATTTGTAGAAATGTGAGTATAATGTTGATATTTGATGAGTTCCAGTTCATTTGTGTTTTCTAGAGTTTTAAAGTTTAATACATCCAGTGTAGAATCGTTGGATAATTGCGTTATTTCCATGTCGTTGTAGATTATTTGCTCCAATTTATAAGTAGAAGTACTTGATGAGATGGTTCCATAAATTATACCATTAATAATAACCATACATTTGTTATAATGGATATACAGTTTTCCAGTAAAATTAGTGATGTTTTTTCCGCAGGTTGTATTAATATTTATAGGTTTATTAACGTAAGCAATTATGCGGTTATTTTCGACTTCTTCTATGAAACTTGTTTCGACAGTGTGATGTAACGTGCATTGCGCTGGTTCGTTTTGTAGGATTTTTACTTCGCAAGTATTAATTGAGTTATTTTGTAATTGTAATTGTTTACACATATAGAGTTGTTCTATTTCCTTGCAAGGTTTGGTTACGAATGAATATTGTTTTTTATTAAGGAGCAGGTAGTTGGATTTTGGGATAATTATTGTACTATGATTTGTGGGTAGAGGTCTTAGTCTGTAAGTTGTGTATGATTCATTGGTCATTTGTGGGATTTGTACAGCAAAAATTAGGTTAGAATTGTTGAAATACGCTTTTAATTCTAGGATTTCATAAATTTGTTCGTCATTATAATTTTGAATGATTTGTGGGAGTTTGCTTTTAACAAGTGATAATTCATTTTTATTTAAAATGTGTTTTGATAATAAGCCAAGTTGTGCCAATTGCACTGATTGGATAATGTTATCTACATTGGTATTTTGTTTCCTTTGTGAGTCGTTAGTCACAAGTACTTTAGCAATGAAGTTATTTGCTTCGTATACGCCAGATAAGATTTTTATGTTATCGTCAATTTCAACATGGGGGATAAGCACGTCGCCATTCTTTATATTGGTTTTTATGGAAATAAACTTTTGTTCGTTTCCGTTAATAGCATGAATTTGGGGTCTATCAAGGGGTTTTAAATGCAACTTGTTTATGATTCCGTTTAGATTTATAGTGTTTGAATCATAATCAATATTTGCTTTGAGTTTTTTCAAAGTTTCGTTACCGATTATTCCGTCAAAGAAATGATGGAATTTAAATATGAGGAAAAATATGGGATTGTCATTATTTAAATTTGCTAAATAATCAACTCTGACTTTCTGCGTTATTTTATGTTCTTTCAATGCAGTTTTTACGATAGTATTTGTTGGAATGGTTGTTGGGAAATAAATAAGATGTTTTGGGTCGAGAAAATTGTTGTCAGCTCCAGTATCGATTAAGAATCGTAACTTATCGATTTTAATATACGGGAGAGTACCGTTGGTTTTATGGTAATTTAGTTCTAACAGTCCGGAGGATCGGATGTCGAGGCTATATTCGTAAAATTTTCATTTAAATATTCGTTCGTATCGTATTGATCGTACGGGGGGTCATAATATTGATGGTAGTCAATTAGATCGTCTTGGTAATCGTCAGTTTCGGTATTATGTAATACTTTTCTTGTATTACCTGAACTAACGTCCATTGGGGTTGGTCTATATGATTGTTGTTGTTGTGGTCTATAAGTATTGTTTAAGGGTTGGTTTGATTGTTGTGGTCGGTATTGCTGTTGTGCAAAGACAGGAGGTCTTTGATGGGGGGCTTGACTTTTATAAAAGGGGTTTTGGTTGTTGTACATTGGGGAATTAGACTGGTGTGGTGGCTTAAAGTTACTATTGTACGTATTATTTTGAGAATTTAGTGGTGGTTTAAAGGTATTGAAATTATTTGGGGATCTATGTATGTAAGACGGGGTGTAGTTAGTTTTTCGTTGTGGTATCATGGGTTTTGAGTTATGAATAGGTCTCCTAGAGTTATCAGAATTATTATCAGAATTAGGTTGCCTATTGCTAATCCTAAACCGGTCTAAATTTGATTGTTGCATACTCAATTCGTTCAAGCATATATCGTATGCGTTTTTAATCGAAGTTGGATTGTTAGCCCTAACTATGTATCCTAGTTTGGGATCTAATCCTGCAATAAATGATTTTAGCACAATTATTACAATCAGGTCTGTTTGTCCAAGGATATAGTCTGCTGATTTTGATTGGTCGATCGAATTTAGAAATGCCGTCTGTAAATCAGATACTTCTGTAAAATATTGTTCCAAAGGCTTATTACCTTGTGAAATAGTATTGAGCCGATGAAGAATTGTTTCAACAGTACGTCTATCAGAAAATTGCGTTCTTAAGTGTGTTTCAATAGTTGTCCAGTCAGCTGGATCTCCTACGGAAATTAACACGTCATTTGCTTTACCGATTATTTTGTTCCGTACTAGATCAGTGATAACTTCTGTGTTCGTAGCATCGGTTGCTGCATTTATAATTCTGTTTGCATTACGCAAAAATCGATTTAGGGTTCCAGAGGAACCGTCAAAGGTTGAAATGTTTTTCAACAAATCCATTACAGTTAATGTAGTAGTCATTTTGTTACTAATATTATTTCTTAAATTTAGGTTATCGTTCAATTCAATTGATTCAACTTGTTTTATTATTTGGTTTAACACTGGTGAATAAGTATTTAAATTATTATTTGTTAAATCCACAGAGTCAGCGTCTGAGTCTGTGTTTGAGTCCGAATCGTCTGAGGAAATCAATTTTCGTATTTCAACAGGGGAAGATTTGGGTTTTCGTGTTTTGGGGAATTTGGGCATTAAGGGTGTTATAAACAATAATCAAAAGTAATATTACTCACAGTTGGATTACGAACAACATCCACATTATGTTTTAACAATTTAGTGTTGATTGTTGGACCAGAATTAACTCCACTTGCTTCAATATCCACTTGAAGTGTTCAACAATTAACCACAATGCTTACTTTCCAAAACACAATTTTCGATTGAAAATATAATAAAATTTATTTGTTTAGTAGATTCAATCCATTAAGCATTAAAATGCACTCGTAAATTTCACTAAGTCGATTTTTGCACTTTTTGTTGTGATTTTACGATGGACGCTGATAGTGCTGTAATAACGACACTATCCTACCGGCTGCGCCAATTATATTTTAGATTTCGAATGTATTAAAAAAAATACTTTATTTAATTTAACAACAATACAATGTTAAACTTATTTTAATTTAAATACAATAACAATTATACAACTTATAATTCTATCGCTAGTTCACTACAATCAAGCGTGCAAGAAGCCGAACTTGTGTAATGAAAAAGACAATCGTTATCAATTTAACGATGGCTTATATACTAAATTTTGGTTTGTTTTTAGAAAGTATCGCTAGATTGGAATGCAGTTTGATAAGGGTGTTTTAGAAAGCTGTTTATAAATGATGTATGTGAAATACGTCATTAGATTGGAATGCAATTTAATAAGGATGTTTTTAGAAAGCTATTTATAAATGTTGTGTATAAAATACGTCATTGCATATTTGTTAATAACGTCCTTGACATATTTTATATAAGTATACTAATTAATAGTTTAAGTGAATTTAGGATATATAACTTATATATAGTAACATAACAAAACAAATATAAGAAGTACAGATCCAAAGAAATAATTTAATTAATTACATAAAATTGATTTGATCTGTAATGTGACTTTAATACAAATCCCATCTCTACTAATTTTTTTGACAGTAGATCTAAATATTTGTACTTTTGAAATTTTAACCTAATATATATATAAAAATATAACAAAACAAATATAAGAAGTACAGATCAAGAGAAATAATTTAATTAATTTCAAAAAACTGATTTGATCTGTATAAAATACTAATATTGAACTGTCTCGAAGAGATTAAAGTAAATATTCCTTGAAATGCTTACAAAGTGAGTTAACACATTTTGTTATATAAAAATCAATACATGGTTCCAATTATTATTTATTATTACATGAAACAATCATTTGCAGATTTACAAGAAAAATAGGCACGCAAATTGTTATAAAATTATCAGGGGTGTGGAAGCATCAAAACCATGCTTTTAAAGGCACACCCAAGAATATAACAGCAAAACAAATATGTGGATGAAAATACAATTCACCACAAGAAAAAAATACTATTAAAAGCAAATTGGACAATGCGTAGCAAAAGATCCACAATTAATAGTCAACTAAAAATGCCCTTAATTAAACAAATTTTAAACATCATCTGCATACAATTGTCTCTACAAATAGTGAATATAAAAGCAATAAATATGCTCCCAATTATATTAATAAAGCATACTAAATACCATTGGAGCGTAAGAAAAAATAGTAACACTTGACAATGTGACTTTTTAATAAATTGACTAACCTTTTTTTGTGAAAACCTGTTTCAATTACAATTCGTGACCAATCCCAATTGTGAATCCATTACGTAATTCGATTGGCAGATTATTGTAAAATAAAATGTAATGAACCTTACTTGAGGTTAATTGAATATAAATCCATTAATACATATTCATTTATTTCCAAACATGGTATTTTATTAAAATTAGCCCATTAGACAATTTTCTCCAACACGTATTGTCGATGAACCATCCATTTAAAAAAAAAGATGTGTTCTTCACGAAGGTTCCATTAAAAGAGAGTGATGTGTACTCTAGCGAGTCGATTCAAAGAGACCATTTTATATGTTGTTTTTAAAAACACATCTGCCATTCGAATTGCGTAATATTTTACAAAAAATAGTTCCTGTGTAAATTGAGTTTTTAGTTGGTATTAAAATATACTGCTTGACATTTCAATTTTTGGCGGTTTGAAAATGTATTTTTATTTTTATTTTAGAATTTTAATAAAGAATTAAAAAAAATACATATTCATAGGGGGGGGGGGGTTGAAAAAGCTGAAGGCTTGGTTGTTTTTTGAAAAATTTAAACATAACGTTAAGAAAATTATTTTTCTATATTTTGGGTTACCTGCTCTGTTGTGATACTATTCCTTGGTTAAATTCCTCATGCTGTTTTGCGCTTATAATAAGGCCGAATATTGTAAATGGAAGATGAAAATACTTGTTTTCCATTTGGTGAGCGAATGCGAACAGATGTAGGTGATGTGAATTTTTGTATGATGAATGGCCCTTTAAATTTTTGGTTGAATTTTGGTGAACATTTGTTGTTGTTTGTTGGTGCCATTACTTTCATCATTACGTACTGATTAACGAAATATTTGGATGCTGCTGGTCTATTTAACGTTTTAATTACTCGTTTTTGATGTGCAATTTGGATAGCGTTGTCAATTTGCTCTGCTGTTGGTCTGGATTCATCGACTAATATGTGAGTTAATTCATTTATAATTGTGAATGGTGTATTTAGTTTACGTCCAAAATATATTTCAGCTGGAGATGTGCCAATCACAGTTTTGTATGAATTATTGTAATTGAAAATAGTGAATCCGAGAAATTTGCTCCAGTTTTTATGGGTAGCACTGTACTCTTTGATTATACACGCAAAATTGTATTTTATTTGTTTGTTCAGCGTTTCTGCTTTATTTGATGTTGGCGTATAGGGAGAACAGAAGCGTGCTTGAATTCCATTGTTTACACAAAACAAACGATATTTTGTCGATGAGAAGGCAGGTCCATTGTCGGCGATGATGACTTTTGGATATCCATTGGTCATGAAAATCTGTTGCAGCTGGTAAATTGCTATACTTGATGTTTGTTGTTTTGTTGGAATTGCGAATGCAAATTTGGAATAGTTATCTACAACAGAGAAGATATACCGAAAACCTTCTGGAGATTTTATAATGGGACCAATAAAATCGACATAAATTTCGTCAAAAGTTGTTTTTGGCAGATTGCTGCTCAATTGAATTTTATCGATACGAGTATATGGTCGTATTTCTTGGCAAATTTTACAACTCTTGACATAATCTTTGACGATTGCATACAAATTTTTTGTATAAAAATATTTGGAAATGTCACGAAATGTTTTAATTATAGAATTATGACAAGAAAATTTTGAATCATGAAAGTATTTTAAGATATATTTCAACATTGAATCAGGTAAGAGAATCCTTTTTAACTTATTTTTACCTACAAGTTTATAAATCAGACCATCTTTTCTGCAAAAATTATTTACATTTACGTTATTTTTCAAATTTTCGTAAATGATTTTGCAGGTTTCAGATTTCATCTGATGTTCTTTAATGGATAAAAAATCGAAGGATGAGTTTGATAATATATTAATTGAATTGATACTTTCATCATTCAAATCATGATTATTATTAAATTGGTTAGTTTCGGATGAGTCAAGTGCATTATGTATCTTGTTTAATAATTGTCTGTACCCAGGATCATGTGAATTTAACTTATGAATTTTTGTAAATTTAGTATTATTGGATATTTTTGAATTATTAAATTTATTATGATCATCATTTGAAATGTCATCAGATTCGAATAATCTCGACAAAAAATCAGCCATGTTATTTTTATCACCCTTGATATGTTCGGGGGTGAAGTCGAATCTAGAGATTTTTAGAATCCAACGTGATAATTTGTTAAATTTTTGAGATGAATTAAACAATCATAGTAGGCTGCGACAATCCGTTTGTAATATAAAATGTCTGTCTAAAAGGAAATCTCTAAATTTTTCAAATGCATGAATAACAGCGAGCATTTCGAGTTCATGGCTATTGTATCTGGTTTCAACCGTATTAAGTTTTCTAGAAATATACATTATTGGGTGCAATGTGTCATCAAATTTTTGTAGGAGTACAGCTCCGAGACCTGTAGCTGATCCATCAGTTTGTACTATAAATTTTTTTGAAAAATCAGGGAATTTCAAGATTGGTGCAGATGTAAGTGCCATATTTAATTTTTTTATAGCCTCTAAATGTATATTTGTAATTTTAAATTTTACGTTTTTCTTTTTTAGGTCATTTAATGGGGCTACTATTTTGCTGAACATGGGGATATGTCGAGCATAGAATGCTGCAGCACCTACTAGTCTAGATATTTCTTTAATGTTTTTTGGAATTGGCATTTCTTTAATGGCTTGAACCTTAATTGGATCAACGTAACGTCCATCAGCAGAAATTACACTACCGAGTAAACGGACTCTAGACATACAAAAGCGTGCCTTATCAGGGTTGATTGTGATTCCAGATTTCTTTATTTTAGCAAATAATAAATTTAAATGATTAAGGTGAGATTCAATATTTGGTGAATGGACAATTAAGTCGTCATAATAAATTAATAAAAAATCATTGCGAAATTCAGCAAAGGTGCTGTTAAGGTATCTCGAAAGCGATTGCGAGGATACAGAAAGTCCAAATGGCATGGTCAAATAATTAAAGCTTCCGAATTGGGTTGTAATTGCGGTGACATGACGCGAATTTTTTGATATTTTAATTTGATGAAAAGCGGATTTCATGTCCAGTAGTGTAAACACTTTGGAATTGCCCAAACTAGCAAAGATGTGTGCCATGTTTACAGAACTCATGGGATCAAAGCAAATGTGTTTGTTTAAGAAGCGGTAATCAACAACTAGACGATAAGTACCATCTTTTTTTGGTGTAAAGAAACATGGTGAAGCGTATAAACTATTAGATGGTTCTAAAATTCCTTGTTTAACAAGTTTTTGGATATGTTCTTCAAGGAGTTTTGCTTTATCAGGAGCTAAATAGTATGGGGATCTTACGACCGGAATATTATCTTTCATTCGAATTTCATATTCAAAATTTTTTGCTTTACCGGGAATATCAGAAAATATTGATTTGTATTTATTTAGTAGCGAATTTAATTTTTCCTGTTGTGTTTTATTTAGATCAATTTTAGCTTCACATATGGTTGTTAGAATCCTATTTGAATTTTTGAAACCAGAAAATGGAATTTTACAATTTTGGTCATGTTTAAAGGTAATTACCGAATCGAAAAAATTTAAAATTATATTACAATGTTTTAATGCTTTGACTCCAAGAATAGCGTCAAAAGGAAGATTATCAATGACGTAAAACATTTGTGTCCACGAAAATTTATCTAATTTGAAATGAAGATTTACTACAGTTGTGGCTCTGATCGTATTGTTTCCTGGTAATGAAATTTGTACGTCTGAGTTTTTTGTAAAAAGATTTTTGTTTATTTTTAATAATTTATTTAATGTTTTAGTTTTGATCGCGTTCACTGATGCACCACTGTCAAATAGTGTTTGAATGGGGATACCTTCTATGAAAATTGTTTGGACGGGTAAACAAGATAAGTTTAGGTTGGTTATTTGTTTGGGAGCAGATTCTAGTTTTTTGAATTAACAATTGGTTTTGAATTTTTAGAAAAATTGGATTTTTCATTTTGTTTTCGCCCAATACAATATGCAATGGTATGATTCGGTCTCTTGCAGTATGTGCAGAAGTATGAATTCTTCTTGGTAATCGATTGGGAATCCAAATTGTTATTTGTATTGATTGCATTTGAAGTTGTCGGTTCGATTATTCTATTGGATATCTCTTCAATGCGAGTTGACAGCTTAATAAGGTCGTCGAAATTATTTGGGATTTGGTTTAATCCTAATACTTGTAAGGTAATATTATTTGCGTGGGCGAAAATGATTTCAATTATTTGTGATTCAGTAAGGTCATCTAATAATATTTTTGAATATTTTAGAATCGATGTTATATATGATGAAAATGATTCAGATTCAAGTTGCCTTCTGCGAACAAGTTTGTCTACAAGAAGCTGCTTCGATATTGGAGATATATACACTGTTAAAAGTTTTTCTTTGATTTGGGTCCACGACAACGATTTGGAAATACAGTCAGCCCATATCTCTTGAGAATTTAGAGAACATTTATTAATTAAAATTTTTATTAGAGATTGATATGGAAGAAAATTAATATTAATTAGATGTTGGACATCACAAACGAAATTAATTATGGACTCACTAGAAGATATGTTTAATGTTGATACTTTATTGATAAATGTATCAATTGATGGTTTAGAAAAGAAATTATTTGGATTATTAGATAATGAATTGTTTGGATTTGGAAAATTTGTTATTAGTGTTGATAAGTTTGTACTTAACTCGGATATTTGGTTGTTTTGTAGTTGCATTGTTTCCTGAACATCAGCAAGATGTCTTACGGATTGTGCCAAGGTGTTGTTTGTCGCATTGACCTGTGTAGCAATGGCAGCCATGTTGATTGCAGTATGCATATTTGGAGTTTGGAAGAAATCTGGTGTTGCAGGAATTCCTCCAGGTATTCCAGGTGCTGGCGTACCAGGTACATCCGGGTTGGGATTAGATCGTGTCCTTGGGCGGGGCATGCTGTTCCTTTTTGTTTTTTACTTTCCAAATTTGGTCCAAATAAAATTATTGAAAGAAGAAAATATTGGTAAGAAAAAAAAATTTTCTGCAAAAATCACTTAAAAAAAACTAGCTAATTTATTAATGAAAAATCCTAATAATAAAATGTAATGTCAATGGTTAACTTCACTTGAGAGAAAAATTAGAAAATAGAAACATTTTAAAAAAAAAACATACTTTTAATTTATTTCAGAGCGAGAATGGTAAATATTAAACCATCGGTTCGGGCGGAGCGGGATGCTCGATACCAAATGAAAATATAAAAAAAATTATTTATTTAATAAATATTTGTGTATGTATATATATGAGTGTGTTTATATGAATTATTGAAATAAAATAGAAATAACAATCTATTATGATGTAAAGTTTTGATTTTTTTTTTTTGAATAAAGAAGTTTATTACTAAACTCGAGATCTTGTTTTCTATTTTATCAATCCAGGATTCAGCAGGGCGCTGTGGAGAAGATGTTGTATAATTGTTCAATCGGGGCCGGGCCCTCTTTCCCAGTTAAACCTTACGCAAGGGGGAGTCCTTGGATCTCCGCTCCCTCCGATTGAACCGTCGCTCTGAAAGGATTTGGGTTGAAAAAGTTATAATAAAACAGTATTTGATATTGACTTCAAATGCTACTTTAATATGAATTCAGTCTCTACCAATTTTTGACAGTAGATTTAAATATTTTATACATTTGAAATTATAACCCAATATATATAGAGTAATATAACAAAACAAATATAAGAAGTACAGATCCAAAGAAATAATTTAATTAATTACATAAAATTGATTTGATCTGTAATGTGACTTTAATACAAATCCCATCTCTACTAATTTTTTTGACAGTAGATCTAAACATTTTGTACTTTTGAAATTTTTAACCTAATATATATATAGTAACATAACAAAACAAATATAAGAAGTACAGATCCAAAGAAATAATTTAATTAATTACATAAAATTGATTTGATCTGTAATGTGACTTTAATACAAATCCCATCTCTACTAATTTTTTTGACAGTAGATCTAAATATTTGTACTTCTGAAATTTTAACCTAATATATATATAAAAATATAACAAAACAAATATAAGAAGTACAGATCAAGAGAAATAATTTAATTAATTTCAAAAAACTGATTTGATCTGTATAAAATACTAATATTGAATTGTCTCGAAGAGATTAAAGTAAATATTCCTTGAAATGCTTACAAAGTGAGTTAACACATTTTGTTATATAAAAATCAATACATGGTTCCAATTATTATTTATTATTACATGAAACAATCATTTGCAGATTTACAAGAAAAATAGGCACGCAAATTGTTATAAAATTATCAGGGGTGTGGAAGCATCAAAACCATGCTTTTAAAGGCACACCCAAGAATATAACAGCAAAACAAATATGTGGATGAAAATACAATTCACCACAAGAAAAAAATACTATTAAAAGCAAATTGGACAATGCGTAGCAAAAGATCCACAATTAATAGTCAACTAAAAATGCCCTTAATTAAACAAATTTTAAACATCATCTGTATTAATAAATAAAGCATACTAAATACCATTGGAGCGTAAGAAAAAATAGTAACACTTGACAATGTGACTTTTTAATAAATTGACTAACCTTTTTTTGTGAAAACCTGTTTCAATTACAATTCGTGACCAATCCCAATTGTGAATCCATTACGTAATTCGATTGGCAGATTATTGTAAAATAAAATGTAATGAACCTTACTTGAGGTTAATTGAATATAAATCCATTAATACATATTCATTTATTTCCAAACATGGTATTTTATTAAAATTAGCCCATTAGACAATTTTCTCCAACACGTATTGTCGATGAACCATCCATTTAAAAAAAAAGATGTGTTCTTCACGAAGGTTCCATTAAAAGAGAGTGATGTGTACTCTAGCGAGTCGATTCAAAGAGACCATTTTATATGTTGTTTTTAAAAACACATCTGCCATTCGAATTGCGTAATATTTTACAAAAAATAGTTCCTGTGTAAATTGAGTTTTTAGTTGGTATTAAAATATACTGCTTGACATTTCAATTTTTGGCGGTTTGAAAATGTATTTTTTTTTTTATTTTAGAATTTTAATAAAGAATTAAAAAAAAAACATATTCAGAATTAATTAACTAATATGATTTACTAGTAGAACCGAAAAACGAATAGCTCTACAACGAATGTTGCTACCGAATTTTACTAATAGATCCGCAAAACGAATGGATCTCTTACAAATGCAACTAACGAATTCCCCAAGAGTCAGAAAACTTTGACTTATATACGCAGCTGAGGGGAAGCAATATTTCAATCGCGTCTGTGGACAATCATCCTCGTGTATTCAAATTTGACCATGAATTCAAGTGACACGTGTAAATGCCACAAGTTTTAAGACTAGAAAGCTGAGTCTACAAATTTGCACAATATAATAAAATATTGTGTGTTTTACGTAAAACTGCAATTTATACAAAATACACGAGAACAACATACTGATTTATAAACTACTACAGAGCGATTTACTACCGAATGATAATACGAATGTCATGGGACCATAACACTTCCTCCCTATAAAAAAAATTATTCTACTTAGAAGAACTTTTCTTCGCGAATAATTTAGTTTTCCCAAGATCTTCCGAAGTCGAGGGAGTATTGACATTTAATTCTATATTTACTGTATCTTCGGATTTCGATTCTGGTTTCCTTAAGTTTAAATGTTTACAATATTTCTTAATTCTAGAAATGATTAAATATAGTAATATTACAATTACTAGTGTTATGATTATATAAATCATATACGATTGTTGCGAAGTCACATTACTGTGATCGTTATTAAATTTTAAAATATCCATGGACTTATCTAAGTCAGTGAATCTATGACTGACTTCGTTTATATTGTCAAAACTAATATGTTTATATTTGAATGACATATTTGTATTTATCGAACTGTTTTCTAAAAATGAAACGTATTTACTAATATTAAACTTTGGAATGTCCAATTCGGGAATAAAATCAACTACTAAAGTATTATTCCTCACGCGTTTCGGTTGTAACTCCACAAAAGAAGTATACGCCTTACAATTTTCATTTTCTAATTTAAATATGCCAGTTTTGTTTAATTTCAAATCAAAAGTCAAATCATCACAATTGACCGTCACAGATTCAGAGACAACACAAATAAAAATCCATGATGATAAATTTGGTAATGGGTATCATAAATTATTATTAAGTTTCACTAATCTTTTATCACAATTTTGATGCGAATAAGTAGAATACAATGGTGAAAGCTGATTACAAATATAATTATTTAAAACGAATTTACAATGTTCAAATTCTACTTCATCTAATGTTATAAAATTTTTCCTAATTTTGTCTATTACGAAATATTTACTATTTGGTTTAATATACACATAATAATTATTTTCAGAGTGCATAGGCACCGTAACCATCTTATAAATTTGAAATATATCAATTTTCGTTAATGGTATTTCAATAACATAAACAATTTTATAATCGATATAAAATATTTTTAAATCTACTAATTTGAAATACAAGAATGCATTTTCCGAGCTCAGTGGCAGTGGAAATTCATCCCCTCTTGGAATAAACTGTATCAGTTTAGACAATTCATGTACAAATTGTCGAGGTGTAATAATTATTGGATGAATAACACCTTTCTGAGCTAAGAGAATGGCATTTAGTAATTTTTCGTTATCGTTTTGGAACTGATTTAATATGAACATAAATATATACAATTGCGAATCCATTGTTTCCTCCAAACTCATCAAATTGGTAACATTTTCTAAATTAGTAACTAGGAAATTTAATTTCTGAAAGTTCGTTTTTAATAAATCTACATTATAATCAACGTCTCCTAAAGTCTGATTAACTGATCGTATAGCATCATTTACTATATGGATATTGGATTTCAATAAGGATGCTGTGTACTTCGAATCGCTTGTTAGAGCGTTTATTTTCTGATTATAGTACAAAGCGTCATCATTATCTAAGGTGCCAAATAAAGTCTTGGACACTTTTCCGATAATGTCGAACCAAGCCTTTTTACTTCTAGTTGATACAAATTTTTCATGTTCTAAGAGGGTGAAAACGACATTAACATCCATTTCAATTTTTCTAATTAAATGATTCAGAGATTCCATTAAACGACAACTAAAGGCAATATGAGTATTCATTCCTTCAGACATACAAAGATTATTTAATTGCTGATAATGCATTTTTAATTGAGACAACTGATTATAGTGTTTATTTATATTTACATATGTAATAAGTTTCCATTTATTATTATAAAGTTTCAAGTTACCTAACTGTTCATAGTAAATACCAGCTGTGTCTTTCATTGAGTCAAACGAATAGAATTCGCACGCGACAACTGATAACGAACAAAATAATCTGAAACATTTTTATTTACTTAATTTTATTCAACAAAATGTTTTAATCTATTATTATGTACTCTAACTAATTTTTTTCCTTTCTTAATTGTAGTATTTACATCGGAATCTATTGAAATTACTTCATAAGGACCTATCCAAAGCCCACATAATTTTTTACTTCTACCCCTCCTAACACTGTCGTCGTGTAATAAAATTTTATCCCCAATTTTAAACTGAATGGGTTTGTTAGTTTTGTCGTAATAAACCTTCGATTTATGTTTGCTTTCTAATAATTTTGATCTAGCTATCTCTCTACTACTAGATAGTTTTGACTTTAGATCGTCAATATAATTATCAAAAGTATAGACAACATTCTTATTTACCACAGAGGGTAACGTAGCTAAATGTCCGTACATTAATTCGTAAGAACTAAATGTTGTTGCCGAATGAGGAGTTGTGTTAAACATAAAGCATGCATAGGGTATCCAATCATCCCATGAAGTTTGATATTCATCCACGTAGTGACGCAGATATTCAGCTAACGTTCTGTGCGTTCTCTCGAGCCCGTCATTCGATTCTGGGTGGTAAGCAGAAGTCTGCAGCTTCTGAATCCTTAATAATTTACAAACATTCTTAAAAAGTTCACTTAAGAAATTACTACCTTGATCGGTTAATAAACTAAACGGAATACCGTGTCTACAAATTATCTGAGTGACGAAGACCTTTGCTATTGTTTCCGATTCCTGATTAGGAATAGGAAAAGCTTCTAAATATTTGGTTAAGTCATCTTGGAAAGTAAGCATATATTTGTTTCCATTCTGACTTTCGACTAATGGGCCTACAATATCCATAAAGCATTTTTCGAAAGGATATGAGCTAGTTGTAGTAATTTGCATTTTCTGTTTTACTTTTCTATTACAAGTTTTATTGAATTGGCAGCTTTTGTATTTACGAATATAATTTTTTATCTGCCTTTTCATACCTGGCCAATAATAATACGAATTAATGCTAGCGAAAGTCCTTTTGTATCCTTGATGTCCACCAACAACAATATTATGATTTTCGCGAATAATATCTAATTTTAAACTATCATCATCAATCAAATGTTTTATCTTAGGACATAATTTAATAATTATATTCGAATTGTCAAAAATAAAAGAAATCATTTTTTTTTACTAATTCCCAATCTAAATTATCGTATTTGTTACATAATATGGGAAAGGCTAACTTATGTATTCCTAATTTTTCACATTCATTCTTCAAAGTTTCTAAAGATTTAAATAATGTTTCATATGATGGTTTCGAATATGCTTCCTTAGTAACTAAATAAAAGACTTTCGATGCGTCTTTATCTAATGTTAAAACATTTCCTAATTTGACATCTTATCTATTTAAATTTTCTATTCCACGAAATTTATCTCTAAATAATAACGAAATACCGTTTCTCAAATTCAAATCCATCGATATTGAACATACTAAACTATATTCAGGGAATAACGAAAATATAGTCGAATTATTGTCAATAGTTACAAGATTATTTTTATAATCACTATTTTTATAATTTTTCATAAATATTGCAAAATTATCTGTTTTCATTTTGTGAATTCTACTTAGTGCGTCAGCAGGATTGCACTTTCCAGATTTATGTACGATTTCATAATCGTATTCTTCTAATTTGAGTCTAAATTTAACTAATCGCGATCCAGGATCTTTAACAGAAAACAAGTATATCAGAGATCTACAATCGGTAACGACAATAAAATTTCGACCTAACAAATGACATCGAAAATATTTAACCGCCCATACTATCGCTAAAAGTTCCTTTTCAATAGAACTATAATTTAATTCAGCTTTATTAAGTGTCCTACTCGAGTAAGCTACAGGTAAATCAAGATTCTTTTTATAATCACCTTGAGATAATATCGCTCCTATGGAATACGAACTCGCATCGCAAGTTAATATAAATTTTTCATTAAAATTTGGATACTGTAATATCGGAGCTGTTATTAACGAATTTTTCAATTTTTCAAAAGAATCCTCTTCTATATTGGACCATTTAAATTTGTTCTTTTCCTTTAACAATTCTGTCAAAGGTTTTGCTAAATCACTAAAATTTTTTACGAATTTTCGATAGTATCCAGCTAGTCCAAAAACGATTTTATTTCGGTTTTAGTGGTAGGACGGGGAAAATTCTTTACAGCGCTAATTTTACCACTGTCAGCTTTCAAACCATTTTCCGTTATCGTATGACCCAAAAAATTTACTTCTTTTCGCAAGAACTCACATTTATCGGGCTGTGAGATTGTATTCTTTCAATCTGTCTAAAACATCAATTAGTCGCTTATTATGACTTTCTAATGAATCGCCGAAAACTACAATGTCGTCTAGATAAACGAAACAACGAATGCCTTGCAAACCGCTAAGGACCGAATTCATTAATCTTTGAAAAGAAAAAGGGGCATTTTTAAGACCTTGTGGCATCTTCAAAAACTCCCAGTGACCATAAGGGCTACTGAAAGCGGTCTAACAAGAATGTTCGGGGTCCATTTTCACCTGAAAATACCCATTACTTAAGTCTAATGTTGTGAAATATTTTGAATTTCCCAACTGATCTAATATCTCACTAATATTCGGTAATGGAAAACATTTTCCTTCTGTTATCGAATTTAAACCTCGAAAATCGACTACTACCCTATATTTTCTTTCGACCGGTGCGCCCGGACTCAAATTAGGATTTGGCTTCTTTGGAATAACTAATAATGGCGCATTCCACGGCGAAGTGCTAGGTTTAATAATTTTTTGTTCTAACATATTTTCTATTTGTGAATTAATTACGTCATATTGACTTTGCGGAAGTCTATATGGCCTTGCAGTTTTATGTGTAACAAGAGATGTACTAGTCAGCAAATCTCCTTCAATAAAAAAAATATCATTATATTTTTTACAAATTTCAATTATAGATTCTTTTTCTTCTAAGTTTAAATGATCGAATCGAAGATGCGAAAAAAGAATTTTTAATCGATTTTTATCTAATTTAGCCTTCTGAATACTGTTAATATTATAACATTCTTCTTTACTCGGAACACTAGAAGGCTCTAATGTTACCTCTGGTATTTTTATTTTTATATTATCGTTTGATATATTAAGAACATTTACTAAACACGAATTATTACTTGCAATTGTTAGACAATTTCCTAACCGAATTCCCGAAATTAATTCTTCTGAATTTAATATACCAATACCATCAGAGTTGGTAGTTGCACGAATAATTTGTTTTCCTCTTTTATATTCGAAGTCGTGAACAAATTGAAATTACCGAATCTCGTTTCAACGAGTTTATTTTTGTAATCTATTTTTGCTTGTAATTTTTGCAAAATATCTAATCCTAAAATACCATCGGATTCTAAGGGGAACGAATTTTCAACGACATGAAACATAAAATTATTACTACGATAAACGACTTCTAAAGATCCTAATGTATAAACTATTTGATCTGTAATTCCTTTTAAGGGAATTTTAGCGGATGTTGTAATAATTTCATTATCATTTACCCAACCAATTTTGACTAAACTAACATTGGATCCAGTGTCTAATAAAAGCTTAGCAGAATTATTTTCTAATGTTTTCGAACTGAAACTAATGTAATTAGAATTGTTATTAAATTTAATATTCATAACAATTGTTTTCGAATTTTGTAAATTATTTGTATCTAATTTGAACTCTGTTTTAATTTTCGAGCCTCCTGAGACTGAGTTCCGGATATCGAAGGCTCTACTAAGTTTCCCGAATTTTTAGGAGAATCACCTCTCTTTTCTCTATTTATTCTTTTAGTACAGTTAGCTATTCTATGGCCACCTTTTTTACAGTAGAAGCAAATATCGGAAATATAGTTTACTCTTGCTTCAGGCTTACAATTCGACTGAGTAGCAAATTTTTGTTTGAGAAAACACTGCGAAGAATAATGACCAGTTTTATTACAATTATTACATTTGATACTATTTTTAGAAGCAACAAATTTAGAATTTAGAAGCTTAGGTGCTTCTTTTTCACTCAGAAATTCGCGTTCCTCAGCTACAGCTAATTCAATAGCATCTGAAAGAGTACTAGGATTCCTTGCCTTTACCTGAATTTTTAAATTATCTAATAACCCACTAATGAACACATTTTTTGCTTGCTGCCTAAGCAAGTTCGAAATTTCTGTGGCAATGGATAGATCTTTGTTTTCCGTACAGTTTTCTATTAATTTGTTATAATATTTTTCGATTTTCTGTGCATAATTTATGACAGATTCTGATTTTATTTGTTTGCATGAATTTAACTCAAGCTGCCAATGTGCAGCAGAACGCTTTTCTGTAAAGACTTCCTCTAAAAAACTTTTAAAATCATCGAAATCATTTAGCTGCCGATATTTAGACATAAGTCTCGCTTTTCCTGTTAGCTTTGATTTTATTATTTTGAAAAGCAAAATTTTATCGGAGTCGCTAACTAATTCTAATGCGTTCTCACAGTTATCGATAAATTCATGCAACATTTCTTTGTTGCCATTAAACTTAATCAATAGCTTCTCAGCTACGCCGATTTCAATATACGAATTAGTCATTTTACTGTCTAAATCACTATATAAATCTTCTGATTTTATCCTAACGTGAGCTGAATTTCTAACGTGTTGAATAATGACTTCTACTACTTTATTAATATCGGATAGCTTTGAAGACATACGATACTAATACTAATTAACAATTGTAATACGAATAATAAAGTTAAAAACTTACATAAAATTAATTATAAACATAGTTAGAATTTTCAAAATTTTCTGTTTTCCAAATCTTCAAAATTTTCTTAATAAGTTTCCAAAATTCCAATCAAGTTCGAAATTTCCAATTGTCAAATTAAAAAATACTCCAATTAACCAAATAACAAATTTCCAATTGTTGTTTAAAATTTATACAACCAAATTCAAAAATTCCAAATAACCAAATACCAAATACACAACCAAATCCAAAAATTCCAATTAACCAATTTCCAAATTCAAATGGTAAGTTAAACCAATTAAACCAACAAGTACCAAAAGTTCAATGAGAATTTCTGGTATATTCGTAACTTGTTGACGCTTTTTCGCCTGACACCAATTTTATTGTTGTGGATCAGGGGTTGGACGAGCGGATATCTTTTTGGAAGCGTATAATATATTTAAAGTTCACTCACTATTGTACAAGTATTCTTTATTTTATGAAGTATTTACAAGAAATGGTGTTTAAAATATTTGAATCGAAAATCGAAAATGAATTAATTAACTAATTTGATTTACTAGTAAAACCGAAAAACGAATGGTTCTACAACGAATGTTGCTACCGAATTTTACTAATAGATCCGCAAAACGAATGGATCTCTTACAAATGCAACTAACGAATTCCCCTAGAGTCAGAAAACTTTGACTTATATACGCGGCTGAGGGGAAGCAATATTTCAATCGCGTCTGTGGACAATCATCCTCGTGTATTCAAATTTGACCATGAATTCAAGTGACACGTTTAAATGCCACAAGTTTTAAGACTAGAAAGCTGAGTCTGCAAATTTGCACAATATAATAAAATATTGTGTGTTTTACGTAAAACTGCAATTTATACAAAATACACGAGAACAACATACTGATTTATAAACTACTACAGAGCGATTTACTACCGAGTGATAATACGAATGTCATGGGACCATAACAGTTTGTTTATTTGTTTTGCATATGTCGATTTATGTATGTATGTGGTAACAACTCCTGAGGCTCTCAAGCTGCGGTGTCTGAACAGGCGGTGGTGTCGGAATAGGCGTCGCTGAAATGCTTTGTTCATCCACTGGTGGCAATTGAGGTAAAACTACCACATCGCCCAATTTAGGGTTTTCTATAGGTTCGTCAGCGAATGTTACTTTCTTCTTAGATTTCTTTTCAGGTATGTCGACGCGTCGAAGCTGGTCTATCTGTCTTTTAAGAGTATACCCGTCATCTAATGATACTTGATAATGGAGTTTTCCGAACTTCTTCGTTATCGTACCCAGTTTCCATTGATTTTTATTATTTGCGTAATATCGAGATTGCACCGTATCTCTCACGCTTAATTGTCGTGCTGGCAAGGCTGGAACATTCGATGATTTTACTGGCAAAATTGGCATGAGAGCATCCAGTTTAATTCTGATGTTTCGATGTAGATATTGCTCCGCGGGCGTTTTGTTATTCTTCAATGGTGTCGCTCTATAGCGGAATAAGATTTCTTTAATTTTTTGTTTCATGGATAATGGTTCTGCAACCATGGCAGCAAGCCTATTTTTTAAAGTTTGTACATTTCTCTCGGCCAGACCATTCGTAGCAGGATGGCCCGGAGCAATAAACTTTTGAAAAATCCCTGCTTCTTTGCAAAAGTTAGTGAATATTTCGCTGGTAAAGATAGTTGCATTATCAGACACCATGATATCTGGAAAACCGTGCCTGGAAAAAACATTTTGTAGTAATTCAATGGTCGATGAAGAATTTGGAGCTGAAGTACACATTTCGTTATCTATATGGATACGCTCCCAATTAAATTCAGATTCTTGCCATGGATGAAGAGGCGCTCTGCAAGGGCTGTTCCTAATGGACACGCAATCTGGACAAGCGCGGACCATTTGTTCAATGTCTTTATCGATTGATTTCCAATATACATATCTTCGGGCTAGTTGTTTCATTTTCGTGACTACAATATGAGTATGATGAAGTTCTTTTAAGACAGATGCTTGCAGAGTAGCTGGTATTACAACACGTTGTCCTCTAAATAGTAGATCACTATCGATAGTAAATTCTGATTCAGAAGTTTTCCCCTCACGTAGTTCCTGAATTAGTTTTGATAATATTATGCCCTTCTGAGTTTCGTCTCGAATTGATTGATAAGTTAGAGCTGGTGAAGAAATATAATTGATTGACGCCTCACATAATTCGTGGACTTCATTATTAATTGCTCCATCCGTTTGTGGCTTAATAGCAAAAGGCGCTCTCGATAAACAGTCTACATTTGAATTTTCGGAACCTTTTTTAAAACTGATTTCATAGTTTAAGCCAGATAAAAATGCTGCATATCGCTGTAAACGAGCAGATGTCATTTTTGGGATTTTCGCATGTTGATGAAAAATTCGCTCCAATGGTCGATTATCAGTTATGATCTTAAATGGTCTTGCGAACAAATATTGATAGAAATGGTCCACACCAAACACAATTGCGAGTGCTTCCCTGTCAAGCTGTGAATAATTTTGTTCTGCTTTTGTTAATGATCTAGACGCAAAAGCTATTGGTCTTTCTTTGTCACCAATAATGTGAGACAAAATTCCAGCAATTCCAAAAGGACTGGCATCACAAGCGAGCTGGATTGGAAGATTTGGATTAAAAGGCATAAGCACCCGATCACTTGCGATTCTTCTTTTAGCTGCTTAAAGGCTGTTTCACATTGATTGGACCATTTAAAGGATTTATTTTTTTGAATTAGCTGACGTAGCGGAGCAGTAATAGTTGAAGTATTAGGAATGAATCGGGAATAGTAAGTGACCATCCCGAGGAACTATCTTACGTCATCGCCTGATTGTGGCTGGGGCATATTAGTGATGGCCGCAACCTTTTCTGGGGATTTAGATATTTTATTAAATTCGATTACATGCCCGAGGAATGTTATGCGTGTTTTGAAAAAAGAGCATTTCCTCCGATTTAAATGCAGATCGTTCTCCCGCAGTTTATTTAGGCAGCAAATGAGATTACTTTGACATTCTTCTATCGTTGTTCCATGAACTATTATGTAGTCAAAATAAAATTCCGTTTTAGGAATATCTTTAAATATTTGATCCATGATGCGGTTGAATTCTGACGGTGCTGTTTTTATGCCAAAAGATAATCCATTCATTCGAAATGTTCCTCTGTGGGTTGTTATTGTTTCGCTTGATTGAGTATCAACTTTTATATGAAGATATGCTTTATGTTAAATAAATCTAGCCTGCAGAAATATCGAGAATCCCGTAGACTATTTAAAATGTCATCTATTTTGCGGATGGGGTAGTGTGCTTTAACGAGGCATTTATTAACACCTATTTTGTAATCCACACATAGGCGGATCCCTCCATCCGATTTAGGTATAATCACCAAGGGTGATCCCCAGTCGCTAGCGTCCGTTTTTGATATTATGCCCGCAGCGGCAAGTGAATCAAGTTCTTCTTCTACCCGATCAAGCAGCGCATATGGTACTTCGCGTTCTCGATAAAACATCGGCGTCACGTTCTGACGTAATTGGAGTGTAACTGTGAAGTGGGGGACGCAGCCGATCTTTTGTTCAAAAATGTCTGAAAAATTGTTGATAATGTCGTTCTCATCAATAAATTTGATATACTGAGAAGGTGTAGATCGTGTCGCATCGAGCTCTTGTAAATCTATTTTTAATTTCCTAATCCAGGCTCTTCCCAGAATAGCAGTAAAATTATCTGGAACTATGTAAATATGATCTTGTATGGATGTGCCTTTATAATTAGCATGAACAAAAATTTTACCATCAGGCAGAAATACATCTTTAGTATACGACCGAAAAGCTATATTTGCTGGTGTTAAGGCTACATTTAGATTCAGTCGAGCAAATTGATCTCTAGGTAAAAACGTGTATCCAGATGCAGAATCAACTTCGAATTCCACACGCTTTCCTTCTATGTCGATACCGTTCTAGGCCTTTACTTGTTTGTTGAGTGTGATAAATATCTACAATCTGATTAACTCCATATTGATGAGCAACCGAAACATCCAGATCTTCTTCTACTAAATTAGTTGATTTCTTATGTTGTTTAGATTTTTTTGCTAATAGTGTAGTAATGCATACCCAAACAAGGTGTCCTTTTTTATTGCACCCTGTGCATTTAAGCTGTAATTGATTAGTTCGGCATTCTTTTGTTAGATGATTATCTTTTCCACTTCTGAGACACAGTCCGTCAATGCCTAAATGTTTGTAATCTATTCTCGATTTTGATGATTGTCTTGAATTAGAAGCTCTATTTCGTGATTGGCTGCGATATCTTGGTCAATATTTTCGTTGCGCACTATTAGATACCTTATTGATGCCAACCGTTGTTGATTGCGAGGTACTTTTTTGCGCTAGTACTTTTGAATCAATTTTTGAGGCTTCAAGTGCCGTAGCTTTGCCTAATATATCCGCAAAAGACGTTAAATCTGCTTGCAAAAGTTGTTCTCGAATGCTATTATCTCTTAAGCCGCGGATGAATTGCGCTCGAATGATGATACAAATTCACAATTACTTAAATCGCCCCTGAAAGTGGCAACAAACTCAGCAATTGATTGTTGTTCCGTTTGATAGGTTGAAAGGAATTGGTGTTGGGCAACCAACACATTTTTCTTGGGTGCTAGGTGCGTTTTTAGAAAAGTTATTAGTTCATCATATTCTAGCGATGCAGGAATCTTAGGAGCTGCCAATGCCGTAATAATATTAAAATATTTAGCTCCAATTGAATTAAGTAACAGTTTAGTACAATAACTTTTGTTATCAGCCACGTTTTTCATTGAGAGGTAATTTTCAAAACGCTGTAAGTAATTGTCGAAGGTTTCTTTATTTGAATCAAAATTATCAAAATTTGGTAGCAAAGCAGTATTTACTAAAGGAGAATTACCAGCAGTTGTAGAAGGCGGCGACGCCTGTTGGCTCAATATTGTGCTTAAAATAGTTTGCTGCACTTACAGAAATTGTTCGAATTGTTCCGCGTTCATTATAATGAGTATTGATAAAAGTAAGGACTGATCAATAAGACAATATTGTGAGATAATAACCAAGTGAAAAACTATTTGAGATTGCCCTGTAAGGTAGCAATGCAATTGTCAACAAAAATAATTTTAAAAAAATAAAAAACAAATACAAAATTCAAATTATAAAAATAAACTAAAATATTAAATACACAAAATAATATGTGAATTTAATGTAATACTTAAAAAAAAATATAAAAAAATATATAGATTCTAATATGTAAATATAGATTTCATTATTATAGTACTTAGTATGAATATAGCTTTACAATATCGATATTCGATTGATAAATTTCTTATTTTTAAAAGTATTGAAAAATATTAATGCAACTTACTATATTAAAAATATTGAATTTATTAATGGAATGTTTCTTTCTTAAAAAAAAAAAAAGTACTTATTTGCTATTTAATGTCGGTTAATATTTAGTCCAGAATATTCGGTACCATCACATGTTTTGTTGACCTTCAATCTTCTGTTGTTTAATACTTGAATCTTCGTCAATATTTCAGATAATAGTTGATTCATCGAATCTTCGTCAGTATTTCAGATAATAGTTGATTAATCAGATTAAAGTTGATAATTTTCACCTCGTCGCCAATTTTGTTGTGGATTGAGGATCTTGATAATTGATAAACACGTGAATAATTGATTACTTCTTAACAATATATTTAAACAAAATATAATTGCCTCAACATGTTACAACAAACTTATTACACATACTGACCACTACACTCAACTACTAACTGAACGTTATATACAAAAATATTTTAGAAAAGGATAGCTTCTTACTGCGCAATCTCACTTGGTTACTACAAACCCATTCACGTTCCATTGTATTATTTCGTTTTTCATTTTTTTGTTACTCAGTTGAGGAGCAGGCATTATCAGAATCAGATGATAAGTTTAGGTTTTTATTTTTCAGTTTTGTGATCATGGCTTTCGCCACACGATTTTTTATAGGTAGATTATAAATTAAATTCAGCATTTCTATTATGTGTTCGGGATCTGTATCATAATTTTTAATAATGAGGTTCATATTTTGCCATTGTTGTGAGTCTAATTGCTTGAATTGATCAAAATTAAAAACATATTTATGGGGCTCTTCTTCAATGGATTTTTTGAGTATTTCTATTGTTTTAAGGATTTTATTTTCAGTTTTTGGTTTTTTGTGTTTTGGTATTGAATGCTCTGAAATGGTAATAGGGTTATAATTTTTGTTATAAATTTCAGCATTTTCTATATTTTTGGATTTTTGGTTAGCTATTTCATAATCTGATTCACTGGTTTTTGCACGGGTGCGTTTTATGTTTTTGTCTGCTGATTGTGAGGCAGATAATTGAGTGTTTATTTCATTTTCTTTGGGTTTATTTATAGGGTCAGGTATTTCAAGAATTTCATTTAGTTTATTGGTTTTATCCTGTTCGTCAGATAGTAGTTTTAGATTTTTTGAATCTGTATTTATTTCTTTGGTATTTTGATTTTCTTGTTGGACCATAGATGGGGAAGTATTTAGTTGAGAGGAGATGGGGTTTTCGGAATTACTTGTGTTATCTAGATTATTATTTGGGGGTGGTATATTTGTTGTATTTGGAATGGGTGCATTTGAGGTGTGTGTAGGTTCCATGTGTGGAATGTTGGTAATTGTTTTTTACAGTTAATTTGGTCATGTCCGAATTTATTACAGAGTTACTGCAGTGTTTAACGTCAAGTGACATATAAATTTTGTGATTTTCATTTTCAAAGTGTATAAATGTATCTTCTGGTATTTGTTGATGGTCAGCATGAATAAATACAAATCGCCTGAAGCTTTGTATATGCGAATATTTTTTTTCAGTTAACCCAGCTGATAAATGGAAAATGTCCGACATTGGTTTGATGCCCAATGTTAGGAGATGTTCCAGTATAGTTTTATTGGGGACAGTTGGAAATATAGATAATGTTAGTCTGTGGGGCGGAGTTATATAGCTTCTTATTGAAGTCTGTCGATTATTTATTTTTATAGTTGTGTGATTGTTTGAAATATAATTAGCATCCTCTTTAGATCGTAGATATACACATATTCTGTTTGCCGAAATGCGGGATATATGGGTGAATTTGATGGGATTTATTATAGTGGAGAGGGCATCAACAGATTGTTCTAAAGGGTTTCTTCTATGGAGTCAATAATTATGGCCTGGTCTTTTTTGGAAATAGTTGAGTGTTTTTTGCAAGGGTATCTCGATATGATTGTAGGTTGCTTGTGGATGGGTGAGAATTTTGTGATTGTATTGTATTATTTGTGTTTTGGTTAGATTGTTGAGATTGTTGGGAATTCATTTTGAATATATTATTATTTTTAAATTTTAAATTAAATAATTCAATTTTGTTTTGTGTTTGTACTCACCAAGTGAATACATAGTTGTTCAAAAAACACTATTATTATAGTCACACAGGTAAGCACTAGTTAATTAGATATTTTATATATATTATATATTTTTTAATTGTTATATAATGATTATACTATAGGTAACAAAAATAAGTAATAAAATAATAACTGTTTGTAGCACAACAATAAACGTCTGTACTGGTCAATAGTTTATTTATCTTTTTTAAAAAACGTTATTTACATTATATATTTTGCATTTTAAAAAACCAATTCAAATTGACTTCGAAAACACTCAACTCTATCACCTCGTGGGATGACGTCATTTCATCCCGTGACAAAGAATCATTGTTATGACAGCTGTTAGTAAACAATAATTTTTGTGTATGATATTTTGATGTATTTTGAGTTGTATCATAACCTCAATTAGAAATGAATTATTCGAATTGGAAAAACTGTATAGTGCCCCAGTGTAAAAGTTCAAAAAACGCCAAACAAATTATTTATTCATGTTCCTCAGAATGGACAAATACGGAAAAGTGGCTAAAACTTGCAAAGAGGGATGATTTTAATAGTTTATCAAACATTTCAAGTATGCATTTTTGTGAAAATCATTTCGATGTTAGTATTTCACACAACACAACACAAGCAAAACTGATGAAATTGGCAGAATCTGAATTTTTCTTTTTATTGATAAAATAATCATGTATTGGCCCCCCCCCCCCATGTATGAGTTGAGTTTATGTTGTTTTTGTTTCATGATTTAAAATTGCATTTTAGTTATTATTTATTGTAATAGACACACTTTTATTTGTTTTTCTAGTTGCCAAATGATATGGAAAATTATATCGAGTATATTGTTATGGTAAAAGTAAAAAAAATACGCGTGAAACCAGGCTTTACTCCAAGTAAATTTGAATGTCAGGAAGATAGACGAAAACGGTCATGCAGCAGTACAGATCAGTCAGATGCATTAAAAGCAAAAAAAATGATGATAATCGAAGAGTGTCTCAAAAAAACAGAAGAAAATACCAAGCTTATCACTCGAAGATACTGCTGATAAAAGTTCAGGTATGTAATAAATAACATAAATGGTTTGAAGTTTTTAACAATAAGTATCTCAATTTATTATCATTATTAAGTTTTTTATTTGTATTTGTTTTTCAGATTTTCAATCACATGGGGCAAATGTGATAAAAATTTTATGTGAGCGACAAGCAAATAAATCTGTTCAAGTTTTATAACACACAAATTTCGAAGTAAAGCTGCCCAGGCCAAAGTGAAATCGAGAGACGAGGCATTATCACCTTTGAAACCGTCACTAATAACTGTTTCCACATCCCCTGGAACTATTTTAAAATCAAGTCCTAGTATGTCCAATCAAAAAGAAATTAAAAGAAATATATTTGACGAAGAGCACTCTGGCAGTGATATTTCTTTATATGTACCATCTGTATGTACCAACAGTCCCACAAAATCAGTGCATTCATTTGTTAAATCTTCTTCTGACTGTAGTGAATTAATTGCAGAAGACAGAAAAATAAAAGCAAACGAGACCATATTAAATACAATTAGAAAAATTGAGAGAAAAACTCGATTTTATATTGATGTTCCACGCAGTTGTTACTACTTAATTGATATAATAAAGGATGAAATAAATATTCCCAAACATCATTTATTGTTCTGTTTAAATAAAGTAAGACTGGATAGTAAATTTACCCAATTGGTAGATTAATATGGAATAACTTTTTCATATTTAAGCAAAATATTTTTAAAAAATATACCCTTAATTAAAATAATAGTATTTATTGGTTCCTTAATTACAAAATACATTTGTTTAGAACATGTAAAATATGTTCAAAATATAATAAAAACAAAAAAAAAGAATGAAAACAGCAGATCACAATTTCCAATCTCAACATAAGGATGAAACAGATATCTGAGTATTGATAAATCGAACATTACTCCATGAAGAAATGGCACTAAAGGCACCTATTTGCATTAAAGATAACAAATACAAAATAACACGTTAAAATGAATTGAAATAAGTCAATGTCAATAAAAATATTAAAAATAGGCGTTAAAATAAATAATAAATAAATAAATAAAATTCATATCTCTGACAGGCGTATAAGTCCTACCAAAGACGAGTCATATAATAAAAATGTTAAAATACTTATCTCTAAAAGGTAATAAAATGCCTCTCAAAGACGTGTCCAATAATAAAATGCTAAAAATACTTATCTCTAACAGGTGTAAAAGGCCTACCAGAGACGTGTCAAATAATAAAATAATAAAATACTTATCTCTAACAAGTGTACAAGCAAGTGTTATGCGTCCGTTTATTGTGCAGTTAGATAGTGAAATGATTAAACGAACATTACCTATGGCATTCAGACATAAATATCACAATGTTAGTTGTATTATAGACTGCCTTGAAATTGAGGTGGAAAAGTCATCTAAGGCAGTAAATCAAGCTCTGACATGGTCAGATTATAAAAAAGCCAACAAAATAAAATATTTAATATCTTGTACACCAAACGGATTGGTGAACTATATTTCTCTAGGATTTGGCGGTAGAATAAGTGACACGTGCATGGTAGAATCATGTGATTTTGTAAAAACATTAAAAAATGGTATGTGTGTTATGGCAGACATACCATTCAAGAAGCAGCAAGACACACCAAAATCAGGTATTACTCTAGTAAGACCTCCAAGTGTTGAAAAAGGAGTGAAAATGAGTAAAAATGTAGCAAAGTTGACTAAACAGGTAGCCAGCTTTAGGATACATATAGAAAGACTTATTCGGCGTTTACGTGAGTTTTATATTCTTAAATCACATGCATTTATTAATTTTAAATTTATTAAAATATTTGATGACATAATAATAATAGCTTGTGCTTTAATTAATTTGCAAGATTCTTTAATCAAATAAAACTATTGAAACTTTAACATTGCTTTTTTATTTAAAATTTATTACAGTTTTATACTTTTATACAATAATGGATAAATATTATCTTTCCAAAAATTCAATAAGCTATCTTCAATTAAATATTCTACATATTTACAGTTTAATGGTACACTTTTGGGTCAGCCACACAAAAAAAACAGTTTTTCTTTTTTGTTAAGTACATTTGAAGCTGCATATGTACATAATATTTTTCTGTGGCTTCTCCATTTTTAATATAATTTTTGTATGTTTATTTTCACTATTGGGGCATTTAATTTCAATAATGCCATCATCCATCATTCCATCTGGGGATCCAGCAATCATGGTATAAATTTTGCTTAATACTAAACCGCATTTCGTATTTTTTTTTTTTCAATTGCCTTTCCATGGTTTTTTGCCCTTCATCTTCCAGATCACGGCCACGTTTCATATATGAAGTGTCGGAAATTTTGCCACCTAGTATGAGGGATATAAGTGTTCCATCATATGTTTTGCAAAGACTTACTTCGAATGCTCTAGAAGCAGTTATTCGACCATATCTCAGTTCAAACCAAAGACTGCTATTGGATTGTTCTCTTGTTTCTTCTTCAAATAATTTTATTAAATCTTCTGTTATTTGAACATTTTACAAAAACGCTTCAGCACATTTTTCTTTAAACTTTAATGCAAGTTGATGCATAGAGACAGCCCGTGTTTCAATTTGATTATACGTAGACTGATATTTTAAAAGTTCACAGTTCTCAATTTTTCTCTTTTTTCCCTCAGCCAAAAACTTCAACAAAACAGATGACTTTCCTGGCAATATAGGACTGCCCTTGGGCAAGTCTTTCGCTTCGATTTTTTCCAATAGCACTCCATCGAAGTGCATGATGGCTCCTCACTTCGGCGATGAACCCACATAAGAAACGCTATTGCGTGCTTGCAACCACCCTGTGAAGCTGCACAGTTTTGACATAAGACAGAGACAATGATATCATCATCTTCGTCAACTACCAGTGCGCATTCATATAATTTAGCGTGGACTTTGTGTTCTGGACATATTTTGCGCTTTACAGTACACAATATAGCATCGCGCTTAAGTTGCACATAGCTTATGGCATCATCTCCGTATGAAGATCGTGAGACCCTGAAATTAAGTTTATATTATTAGTTATTTAGCACTTCATCTCTTTTAAATCTAACCACAAAATCAGTACTAGTTAAGGTATTTCGATACCACAAAAATGAAAAAGACCCAAAAAATTGTTAATTTTATTTATCAATTAATCATATTTTTATACGTCTTTTGTGAAAAATTCATTTCGATTCTCTGAACGGTTGAGGAGAAATTAACTACAAAATTCAGTGTTTTTATCAAAAAAGGGGGAATTTATCATAAACCGTACAGAGAATCGACATGAATTTTTTTCGTTTTGGTAACGAAACACCTTACCTTGAAACACATATGCCAAGACAATAGGTTACAAAACTGAAATATCACTATGTAAAATTATAATATATGTTCTTTTCTGACATTGAAGTTTTCACATTGCGGAATTCCTATGAGCAAAAGCTACTATTTGATGCGAAAAACCTGT
This sequence comes from Chrysoperla carnea, assembly GCF_905475395.1. Classification (NCBI taxonomy): domain Eukaryota; kingdom Metazoa; phylum Arthropoda; class Insecta; order Neuroptera; family Chrysopidae; genus Chrysoperla; species Chrysoperla carnea. The sequence continues at coordinate 71,630,216 of NC_058341.1, forward strand.
CAAGCATAACGGCGTCAAATTTTGGTAAATTATTGCTATTTTCTTTATTAAATCCGGATTCCATGATTTTAATATAAGATTTCACAAACTATGACGGCAAAATCAACTTGTAAAAAAATGTAAATTTACACAACAAAATGTCAACTTATCAAGTAAGAAGCTACTTTATAATGAAGTTTGGAAACAGTCATATGGTATATTTATCCATAAGGCTGTGTGCTCAGGTAAGATGACGTCATACTCTCTGATTGGCGTTTGCTGTCTCGTGACTGACCAGTTAATTTTAAATAATTTATTTGATAAAAATAAAAATAATAAATATATTTAATTAAAAATAATCTTGTGCTTTGTTATCTACATGTCATAATTAACTATTTAAAACTTTTATCCATCCGATTTATTCTTGGTGGACAAAAGCCTATTATGATAATAAAAAACGCATCGAACTTTATTGTTCTAACATTAAAATTTTAACTAACTGTTTATTACTTTTTAATAAAAAAAAAGAACACAAAAAAAGAAGAATTTAGCCGGCTCGCAGTCGTGGGCCGTCTTGGTCAATACGCATAAAGCGTTGTTAAAAGATGTATTAATCCACCAACACTCGTACTTTTGATGTATTAATACGCCAATGCACAATACTTTTGATGTATTAATACGCCAAATGCATAATACACAAAAGGATATAGAGTTTGACGCGAACAGTCACTGTCACAGTAAATTACCGCAGTTGTTTTTTTTTTGATGATGTGTCCGTTATCTCATCGAAAATTAATGAGAAATAATATTATATCTTCTGCAGAGAATCGGTTAATTCAGTTGAAAATTTCAGATCTAATACTTCAGTTATTATTGCAGTTGCTTTTGTTCTGCCCATTTCTAAGTCTTTGGAAATTTTCGAATCTGGAAAAATATTGGCTAAAAGTGGAATTAATGTATCCATTAGCACAAACGGTAAATTATTATTAGTAGCTAGTATCCCAGAAAGTTTCAATTCTGCTCGCTTAACCATTTTATTCACGGGCTTGTTAATGACCTTACTTATAGTTCTATTGGTACTGAAAATTTGTTTATGTCGATGACGACTAACATGCTTTTCCAGTACTCCTTTAAGGTTTGCCAATTCCAAATCACAAAATTTGCACTGTATTTGGTCATTTGAAACTTTTTGTAACCAATTTTTAAAATAAGCCATTTCATACCATTTATCATTTAAAGATAGGACCATTTTTGATGAAATTTTTACTGAGACTGGCGGAATTTCAGAAGCATGAGAAGTAGAAGATTGGAAAGAAGAAGAAGAAGAAGAAGCATGAGGTCTTTTTAATATAAGTTTATCCATATTATTAGTTTTAACACTGTAACAAAATCAAAAGCCATAATAGAAAAATAAAATCATACAGAAACAAAAGCAAAAGCATATTCATAAGCATGACAGAAAACGAAAATCATATTGAAACAAAAGCAAACGCGTACATAACAGAAAACGAAAATCATACTGACCCCACATAAACCATAACTATGGAAAAAAAAACTGTATAAAATTTTCTGTTACAGCATATAGTAATTTTTATAAATTAATTGTAAATATCTTACCTGCGAGTTGATTTGAATCAATTTTTAGTTTTTTCAAAAACTTTAATTTAACTGAATCAAAAGCCGCATATAAAATAAAAATACAGTAAACACTTATACAGTTTTATACACGCGTTAAATAGCGCGTTACCGCACCACAACTTTTTAGGCCTATTTTACTAGAGTTTTTTTTTTGCATCTGCGATTTGCAAAAAGTATACATGCGATCTTACTTCATGGGCACAAGAGCTACAACCTATTTAAATCTCAGCTTATAATCTTTAAAACAACAAGAGTTATGAATTTTTGAAATTTCGTGCAAAATTGATGGGTGTTTGCAATTTCTGGGTTCACCGATGGACCAATCGGGTCCATTCGCAGCTCATTTTTTACGGCGCCTTAGCTTATTAAAAACTTTATTATTTTGAACTCAATCCGACGGTGTACGTGCCAAAAACCGGTTTAGGCCACTTTACCATCTGTTTTGGACCCTATGCGACCATCAAAACATGTTCGAATTTAGTTTCTTCAATATGTATTATAATTTTTTTTCTCCGAACTCAGAATTATGCAAAAATTGATGCCATCATTTGTTTATTTGATCCCACTAAATAGTATATTCATATATGTAGGAGTAATACATATTTTATGTTTTGGCTTTAGTTTTACTTACTATTTAATACTCAGGGTCACCATATTTCTAATTTTTATCTATATTTTTAGTAAGCCAGGTAAATACAGTACACAACATACACAAAACAACTTTTTCAAGATGTAATACAATTATTTATTATAAGTTTTTCAATACAATATTTCATATACATTAATTCTGTTTCAATAATTATATTATTCAAAAGATAAATTTATTAATTCTATTTGTATTCTGATCAGATTTCTCAAATATATATTTAATTATTTAATTTTGTATTTAATCGATCGATTTCAGAGTTCATGAAGTGAACTTGTTAAAGACATGTCTCCTACTGTACTTGTTGTATGCTTCAGTGTTAAGTACGCAACGGTTACTTTTAGTAATTTTTGTGTGTTATATTGGGTGCGTTCCGTTGAACGTGTTATTAACATATTTAGTTTCTTATTCTGCCACTGGTGGCGTTACAGTACTTCCCTCTAATAACAGCGTCCAGGAACCTAATGTTTTTCTTTATTGTTCGTCCGAAACTACTTTTAAATATTGCCTTTGGTTCTTGCGTTTCCGGCGTTGTCTTCTTAACGATTGAATTTTTTTCTGTTACTTGTGTTCCTGTTCTATCTTCTTGTGTTTCTGTTCTATCTGTTTGTGTTTCTGTTCTATCTGATTGTGTTTCTGTTCTATCTAATTGTGTTTCTGTCTGCGTGTCGTTTTCCTCCCGTTCTAAATTCGTTTCTTACAGAAATGCTGGTTTAACTCGGTCTAAACACAGTTATTTCTCTGTACAGTAATTTAAGTGTACATAACTTGTTATTTCTGTTGATCACCTCATATGGTCCGGAATATGGAGGTGTTAACGTACTTTGTCATCTCGTAAGAATACATGAGTGCAGTGTTGCATGGTTTTCTGCGCAAACGTATTGTTCTTGCTAGTATTAAATGGCGCTGGACGTAGGTTGTTTATAGCGTTCATTACGTACGCCATAACTTCGTTAAAGTCTGTCTTTGTTTTCGTTTCAGTGAAAAATTCACCTGGTAATCGTAATTTTTGACCCATTGTATCTTTCCGAATAGTTGCACGTATTCCCAAAAGCACTGTAGGTAATAACTTAGTCCACTTTTCACATTCTAAATGGCATTTTAATGCTGCTTTGAGAACTCTGTGCCATCTCTCCACACATCCATTTGACTGGGGTGCTGTCCTTAGTTTTTCCATTCCCAAATATTTAACTAATTGTGTAAATAACGAACTTTCAAATTGACATCCTTGGTCAGTTGTTAATTTATGTGGTACACCGAATCGGCAAATCCAACCACTGTAAAATGCTCTGGATACAACTTCGGCTGTAATGTCTTCTATTGGGATGGCTTCTGGCCATCTAGTATAACGGTCTAGCATGGTCAGGCAATATCGCATACCTTCCCAAGATGGTCCTACGATGGTTCCGAAGCGGTCCTACGATATCGATATGTATATGTTCGAATCTTCCAACCTCTGGAAATCTTGCTGGCGTAGTGACAGTATGTCTAGTAATTTTGGCTTTTGGACAAACTATACAACATTGTGTCCATCTAAGTACCTTCTTCCTCATTTTTGGCCAAAAATAGTTCTGTTCCATTAATTTTCTTGTTGCTCGTACGCCTGGATGGCTTAATCCATGTATTGAATTAAAAGCTTTTATGCGCATCGTTTGGGGTAAGTATATTGGGGTAAGAGATTATCTAGCGAAATATCGCAGCATATGGGAGTTGTTGTTTCCGGTAGCGTTATTAAGTTCAATTTTAGTTTTTCATTTTTTCTTAAGTTTTGTAATTCTATATCTACTTTTTGTAGTTAGGTTAACTTTTCTAAATTTCCGCCTGGAAGTATTATTTCTTCTATACGGGATTGTGCATCTGCAACCTTGTTTTCGGATCCACTTACGTGTTTAATTTCTGTTGAAAATTGACTGATAAAATTTAACCATCTTATCCTTATAGGCGATGCGTTTGATGCTTTTTGATGCATCGCATATGTTATCGGTTTGTGATCTGTGAATATTATCAACGGTCGTCTTTCTATGATATTGCGAAAATATTTGACTGCAGAAAAAATAGCAAGTAGTTCTCTGTCGTACGTTGCGTAATTCTTTTGTGCGTTTGATAAGGCTTTTGAATAGAATCCTAGTGGGATCCATTGCTCTCCTTCCTTTTGTTGCAAAACTGCTCCCATGCAGTTGTTAGATGCATCACATGCGAGGGATAGTTCCATATTGTGTTTAGGATGTGATATCAATGTGGCCTCTACCAGTGCTATTTTACATTTTTCGAAAGCTTTGTTTGATTCTTCGTTCCATTCGATTAGCGTTTTATCATTTTTCTTTGCTCCATGTAGGTACATGTTTAATGGTTGCTGTATGGCAGCCGCTTTCGGAATACAAGTTCTATAAAAATTCATCATACCTAGAAACCTATGAAGTGACTTAATGTCTCGGGTATTCTGTTATTGCCTGTATTTTCTTTTCTTGTGGCTTAATACCTTCTTTTGTTATGTAATATCCCAGAAATTTTATTAAATCTACACTAAGTTCACATTTTTCCGGGTTTAGAGTCAGACCATTATCGTCTAATCTGCGAAATATTTCTTTTAAATTATCACGATGTTCTTTGGGATTAGATGATCCAACTAATATATCATCTAACATGATCCAGATCTCGAAAGATATTATCCATCAATCTTTGGAATGTTAAGGCTGCATTTCTCAACCCAAAACACATTTTATAAATTCGAACAACCCAATAGGTGTAATTACCGCCGTTTTGGGTATATCCTCCTTGCGTATCGGGATATGATAGTAAGCTCTCACTAAATGGAGCCTTGAAAAAATAGTTTTGCCATAAAGGTTGTATCTAAAATCCATAATGTGAAATACGCCATAGCGATCCGGTTTGTCTACTACATGTAAAGCGCTTAGCCCATTGACTCATTGACGGTCGACATATTTCTTGTTCTACCATCTGTTTAAATTCCTCTTTGACTTTTTTGTATTTTCCGGAGCTCGCCTTCGAGCTTTTGTATTTATGGGATTTCCCCTTGTTTCAATTGTATGTTCTGTATTATGTTTGACCGTTTCTTTAATTGCGGAAGGTCTTGTAATATTGGGAAATTCCCTAAGAATGTCTGCATATGGATTTCCCACAGGTACGGTATATATTGTCATTGCAATTTCTTTCATTACCTTCCCTTTTGTGGTTGTTACGGATATTTGGTATGGAAATTAAAAAAAATAATGTAAGATTTTCTTTAATTACGATACTTAATTGATTCTTGGTTTGCGTCGAGAACAAGAAGTAACTAGTACAGCCAAATTCCTCCGTAACCCCCAGAACACTGAGATTGATATTTAGCTAAAAAAATTTAAATTAGTGTTCTTAAAGGGAAACATCCCGGTTTGTAACATTTGAAAATAAATAATGTGTTCATTAATGTTCGAAACCGGAACAGATCAATTTTAACGAACAACAAAACTATAAATTCGCGTGCTAGTCCCCAAGGTAACGCCGAAGGCGATTACCCCCCAGAAAGTCTTTAAAAAGAAAGAAAAATCTACGATTAAAAAAAAAAAAGAATTAGTTTATTTTATCAAGACAAAGAATATAAATGTCTGACATAACATAAAACAGAAAATATTAATTTACAAGGCGTCAGCCATTTTGTGACTTACATAAAATTTCACATAGTTATGAAAATATCTTATGATAATAACTTTTAAAAAAATCTTGTATCTAAAAATGTTCCTGTATGCCGTTTGCAATCACTGTGAATTCAGTTTTTAAAATTACATTCTATAAAAACTGAGCTCATCCACAAATTCCAGACGTCACAAAAAACATACAAAGTTAAATATTTTAACTATTAAACTACACAATTTTAAATTACGCGAGGATGTCTTTGTACATTCTACGCAATTGTGCGTATTTAATAAAACAACATTTAACAAAAATACATGTCAATTTGTTTAGATTGTCATGTTCAAAGAATATAAATTCTTAATAAGAATTAAATGAAAAAGAAATTATAAAAATTTAAGTAAAATAATTACTGCCACACATTAAGATGTGTATTGAAAAAAATGTGAATCCATGTTGGAATAAATAATTTAAAATGATTATTCAAAGATACTACTTCTGTGACGGCTAGAATTAAAGAGACAGATTCCATCGAAAAAACACACTCAGCTCTGTTAGGGTACCGGCTGGTGACAATATATAGAACTACAAATTGAAAAATAAATAAAGTACCGTAACGGACAGAGTAAACTTTTCAATTGAATATGTACCGTCACAGACAGATTCAAAAATGTTTGATATTTACATTATTGTTTGCCTAATTCATTTCTAATTAATTCATTTTAATTAATTTGCCAACAATTTGTAACAAGGTCAAACCAGTATTTTTATCTATAAGTTGGCCTCCTTTAAGGTCTACCAATAAGTTGTAGTTATATATAAAGTCGGCTCCAATTATTGCTTTTGGAACATCTGCAATAACAAAGTTCCAGTTTAATGCTCGCCGGATTCCTAAATCCAGTTGTTGATGATGCTCGCCATAAGTTTTTATATGCGTGCCATTTGCTGCGTACGGTGTGAACGACTGCGGAGTTTTTATCAAGTTTTTATTAAATTGTGCAATTGTAAATTGAAGAACTGATATTGCTGCACCTGTGTCAATTAAAAATATTTGACCACTTTTTAAATCTCTTGTGAATAGGCGGCGTTGAGTGATATGCGAATCGGTAGCCGCTACATCCGATTCACCTTCTCGTTTCCCTGTTGTTTTCCTTTTATTCTGTCCCAAGCACAGGGTGATACGCATTTAGTTGCTTTTTCTTTAAATCTAAAATGGTAGTAACACAACCAATCAGGAGAATTAGTATTTTTTCTGGATTGACTGTTACTTCTGTCTCTTCTCATTTGACTTTTGTTTCGATTAATAATCCTACTTTCACGATTGGTACCAAATTCTACCAATTGCCACCATCTGTTGCATAGTGGTATATTGTTCCGATTGTGAAGGGTAATTTCGTGTTGTTACCTATAGAACTTCCCCCCGATTAATGACTTCTTGAATTTTATCAGCAAATTCTGCCATTTTGTCTAAATCTTCTTGTCCAGTACTGACTAAGATTGTTTGAATATTTTGTGGTAAAGAACGGGTCCATATAGCTTTGAGTGCTTTGTCCGCCATTACATTACCAGCTAATGTCTTCATGTGTCGCAGAAGTTGTGCGGGTTTTTCATCGTCTAATTGTTTACCTTCTAACAATTATTGGATTCTCCTTTGTTCAGACTCCGTATATGTTCTAACAGTAGTATAGTCATGCCGGATCTGGCTCAAAAGAATGAAAAAATAATTAGTTTGAATATTATTATGAGAGTCAGCAATTCTCAAGAGTATGTTGAAATAGATAACATCTAACCTTGAAAAATATTGTAATTTGACACTTTAAATATACATGATAAAATTCAAGACATGTGACCGGATGTTAATATTTTTATAATAGAATAGGATGAATCAGCAATGTAATATGACACTTGAAATTTACATGATAAAAATACATGTTTAAACTTGTTTGAATCGCATTTGATCTTAAAATAATTTTACACATGTTAGATAATAATTTGCAAGTATGAACAAGTCTGAATTCCAAGAAAAGAATATTATTATGAGAGTCAGCAATTCTCAAGAATATGTTGAAATAGATAACATCTAACCTTGAAAAATATTGTAATTTGACACTTTAAATATACATGATAAAATTCAAGACACGTGACCGGATGTTAATATTTTTATAATAGAATAAGATGATTCAGCAATGTAATATGACACTTGAAATTTACGTGATAAAAATCGTACAAGGACACGTGGTCGGGAAGACGATGTTGACGAAGATTGTGTTGACATCGAAGAAAGTCAAGCATTATTTTAAAATCATTCCTATATTGAATTTTATTACTGCAAGATATATATATATTTTATTGTTATTGTTTACGATGTAATGTAAGGTTTTATTTAATAAAAATCTTAAAAATATTTTTTTGTATTTATTAATGATTAAAATTTACATTAAAAAAAATTTACAGAAAAAAAATTATTATTATGAATCTGAAAAAACACATAAAGTATTGGGTGACACTACAGTTCAATAAATTCATCAAATCCATTCCTATAACGACCTGCATTCATAGAGAAATTTTTCATTATTGCAACAAATCCATTTGGTGAACTCCAACAATGTCGACATAAATCATGAAATTTTTGAAAATTCATATCAGAGCCAACGTGATCGTAGAATATGTGTTTTAGATTCATTTCGTCCATTTTAAATCACACCAAGCAATTAACATTGTCCCTTATGTTATGCTTTGGAACACGTGCGTAGCTCTGACATAGGTAGAAACAATCAATTTTTCGATGACGGCCCATACTAAAGTATTCTCTAATTCTCTGTTGTGAATGACAGCTCACATCATCAAAAATGAAAAGACTTTTTTTTCGAGCTTCATTCGGACTAAGAATTTCACTAGTATCACTAAATAGAAAATAGCCAACCCCTTCCACTAATTTTAAAGTCTCTTCTAGTAATTGATATTTCGGTTGGTAAAGAGATTTACTGTACACATAAATGTTTTCAAAGCGTAAACTGTTTTCATCATAAATTAAATTCAACATAACATTGGTTTTACCACAACCACTAGGGCCACATATTATTGTTCGTAGTGAATCTGAAAATAGAGGTCCATGATATGTTTGTGTGTCTGTATTTTCTGGTATTAAATTTTCAACACTCAGAGCGGGTTGTTGTTTATGAAAACGCTTTTTTAATGTAACTAAGACTAAAATTTCAATACAACCCATTTTATAAACATTTAAATATATGAGAACTTAATTGTTTAAAACATTTAGTAGTATGTCATATCAGAAGCAACAACACAAAGTAAGAGGTATTGTTAACACACTTATAAAAAAATTACCGTTTGAGTTACAAGTAGAAGAGTCAGCCCACTCCTGGCGCAAAAGAATGGTACACTTTTCAAAAAAGGGCAAACCTAGGTGAATGTGGGAAACCTCGGTTGAATGCGAAGTTGGAGGGGATAGATGACGTCATTGACCAATAGTAGCGCTGTAAAAATCAAGATGGCGTTGGGAGGTGTGATGGGGTGAGGAATGGCTAAACGGGGGGTTGGCTTTAACCAATAGTAGCGGAGAGTGAACAGGGGGCGGGACGTAAGGGCAAACCTAGGTGAATGTTGGAAACCTCGGAAGTTGGAGGGGATAGATGACGTCATTGACCAATAGTAAATCAAGATGGCGTTGGAAGGTGTGGTGGGGGTGAGGGATGACATAAACGAGGCTTGACCAATAGTGGTGGGGAGTGAACGGGGGGCGGGACGTTGACATCATGTACGTTTTGGCCCAGTTGGATGGTACACTTTTCCAAAAAAGGGCAAACCTAGGTGAATGTTGGAAACCTCGGCATTGACCAATAGTAAATCAAGATGGCGTCGGGAGGTGTGGTGTTGGGGAATAATGGCTGCCTAAGCATTGATGACGTCATTGGCTTTGACCAATAGTAGCGCTGTAAAAATCAAGATGGCGTCGGGAGGTGTGGTTGAATTGGTGGGGGGGAATGGCTGCCTAAGCATAAACGGGAAATTACCAGGTGACGTCATTGGCTTTGACCAATAGTGGCGCTTGACGGAGAGTGAACGGGGGGCGGGACGTTGACATTAGTCAGCAATTTTCAAGAATATGTTAATTTGACCTTGAAAAATATTGTAATTTGACACTTTAAATATACATGATAAAATTCAAAACACGTGACCGGATGTTAATATTTTTTTATGATTAAGCAATGTAATATGACACTTGAAATTTACATAATAAAAATACATGTTCAAACTTGTTTGAATGGACTTTGATCTTAAAATAATTTCACACGTGTCAGCAATTTTCAAGAATATGTTAATTTGACCTTGAAAAATATGATATCATCATCTTGTAACAAGTTCAAACTTGTTTGAAATAATTTTACATGTGTCAAAACACGTGACCGGATGCTAATATTTTTTTATGATTAAGCAATGTAATATGACACTTGAACGTGTTAGATAATAATTTGCAAATCTGAATTCCAAGAAAAGAATTTTATGAGTCAGCAATTTTCAAGAATATGTTGAAATAGATATCATCTAACCTTGAAAAATATTGTAATTTGACACTTTAAGTATACACGATAAAATTCAAGATACGTGACCGGATGTTAATATTTTTTTATTGAATCAGCAATATAATATGACACTTGAAATTTACATAATAAAAATACATGTTTAAACTTGTTTGAACTTGTTTAAACTTGTCTGAATTCCAAGAAAAAATAATTAGTTTGAATTACGATTATAAAAATATCAAATTACAACTTTTTTAGTGGGGGGGATAATGCTATAAAAAGTGATGTACGTAGCTGTTGAAGTATCTCTTTTGAAATTCACCTTTGCTTCAGTTAGTTTTTCTGCATATATTTTTTACATTATTTTTATTATTATTATTATTATTATTATTATTATTATTATTATTATTATTATTATTATTATTATTATCATTATTATTTTGTTTTTGGTATATTTATTATTCTAAACTTAGTCTATATATTTTATACAAAAAACAAATATTACTCAGTTGTAAGTTAACTTTAGTGTTGAACGTTCGGTAACGTATATTTTGCTTAGTATTTGAAAATATAACGGTAAGTGTATAAATTTTTTAAATAATATTGTGAAACTTAAATATAATTTTTTTTGAAAGATGGACACCTACGAACAAAATGTTATGCAGACGCTAAACATGGTACCTCAAGGTGGTAGCACTGATATGATGAAGAAAGTGGAGAGAGCGTTGAGGCTCATCAAGACGGTGGAGGAAGCTGAGCGATGGATGATACTTAATAAGCAGAACATCCGCTTATTCAAAAAGATGTTGATGTTAAAGAAAGAAAATCCTCTGCGTCTTGAAGCTAATATTGGACTTTGTAAATCATACCAGCGGCAACTTCACCGACTGCGATTAGATTTAGTTAAACAAGGTGGTGGAGTCACCAAAAAACAAAATCGACATCTAATCTGGGAGACAATTGAAACCCACCACCAGGGCAGGGTGAAGACTGGTATGATTACCAATTTGGATTATAAAGATCCAAATATATTTTTCAACCGGGCATTTCCAATGTTAAGAAGACACGTTCGGCGTGAGCTAGTGAAGCATCCCCTCAAGGTAAGTAAAATTTAAGATTTATAATTGAAATAGTCTAATGAGATTTTATTTCAGGTGTATATTATGTTCACGGGCAATTTTATTAAGCCCATCACCAAAGAGGAGGATTTGAAAACTTTTATAACGCCGGCCAAGGAAATGTATCTGACAACGGACATGCAGGAGTGGTACAATGATCATGTCAAAAACTATTTGCTGAAAAAATTGGAAGAATTCCAGGAACGCGATAGCGGTTGGGCTCTTGACATGATCATAAATATTCGAGTCCACATGAATAAGTACTCTCCGATCACAGCTGGAACATTTTGTGAACTACCATCTGCAATTAAATGTAGAAAAGCTGTGATTAATGTCCGGAATGATGACCAACACTGCTTTTTATGGTCGATAATGTCAGCACTTTACCCGGTTGAAAAGGATCCTCAACGCTTGAATAAGTACCCGCACTATAGTCATCATTTAAAATGTGATGGATTAAAGTTTCCCATGTCTCTAGATCAAATTAATAAATTTGAAAAGATGAACCCGCATTTATCGATTAACGTGTACGGCTACAAAGATACGTTTCTACATGGTTTGGAAATTTTCCCTGTACGCGTTAGTTCGAACACTGCGGGGCAGAAAATTCATCTACTGGCTGTGGAGAATGGGAACAGTCACCACTTTTGCTGGATAAAAAATTTAGCAAAGTTGAGTCGATCGAGTGTAAAGAGTGATAGGCATAAAATTTATTTATGTGATCGATGTCTCAACTATTTTGCTACAGAAGTCAAACTCCAACAGCATTCAGTAAATTGTGGTGAGAAAGAAGCAGTGCGGGTACGAATGCCTGAAACTGATGACGAGCGGTTCGTTGAGTTCAAAGATTTCAACAGCAAGGAACGTGTTGAGTATATGGTGTACGCTGACTTTGAGGCGTTATTGGTACCACAACATCATGAAGACATGGAAATGGATCATGGGTCTTATAAAAAAAATATTCAAAAACATGTACCCTACAGTGTAGGTTACTATGTTCATTGTACCCATGATCCCAACCAATCGTTTTATAAGGCATACCGTGGTGCTGATTGTGTCAAGTGGTTTGTTCATGAACTGGAACAAGTAGCGTACTCATTAGAGCAAAAAATAAAACACGTTAAACCAATGTATCCGCTCACCGTCGAACAAGAACTGGATTTTATGTCAGCAGAGAAGTGTCACATTTGTGGTAAAGATTTCGTATCCAATTCCATACGTGTTCGCGACCATTCACATCGCACAGGTAATGCAGGTTATTTATTATTTTTTAATTTCATCTAATTTTATATTAATCTATTTTAGGTATCTACCGTGGAGCAGCACACCAATTTTGTAATCTGCATTATCAAGATTCAAGGGTGATACCTGTTGTGATGCACAACTTAAGTGGATACGATTCGCATTTTATTATTGAAGCTCTGCTGACGGAAATCGACGGTCAAGTTGATGTGTTGCCCATCAACAAAGAAAAGTACATCAGTTTCACAAAGCACGTCTCGGACATTCAATTAAGATTCATTGATTCCTTCCGATTTCTCGCAGACAAGTTGGAAAATCTGGCCTCATATTTAGATAATGATAAAAAATCCATTTTACATAAAGAGGTAAATGATAAAAAATAAATAATTTTTAATACAGGGTTGTAATTTGCTTTTTAATTTTTTATAGGTCAGTAATGATGAACAATTTCAATTGCTGACGAGAAAAGGTGTATTTCCATATGAATACATGAGTAGCTGGGGACGTCTCCAAGAGACAAAATTACCACCAAAGGAGGCGTTCTACAGTGTGTTAACAGATGAACACATAACGGATGAGGATTATAACCATGCGATACAGGTATGGAACACATTCAATTTACATACACTAGGTGATTATTCAGACCTGTATATGAAAACTGATGTGTTACTACTTGCGGATATTTTTGAAAATTTCCGTAACACTTGTATTCATAGCTATAGTCTTGATCCTAGTCACTATTACACACTTCCTGGCTATACGTGGAGCGCCATGTTGAAATACACCAATATCAAATTGGAATTGTTCACGGATATTGATGACTTGTTGTTTATCGAGAAAGGAATCAGAGGCGGTGTAAGTCAATGTTCTAATCGCTATGCTAAGGCAAACAATAAGTACATGGAAGAGGGGTATGATAAAACTCAAGAAGATGTCTACCTTATGTATTACGATGTGGTGAACCTATATGGTGCAGCAATGTGTGGATACCTACCAACAGGAAATTTTAAGTGGGTCGACACACCAAACATCGAGGATGTTGCAGATGATTCACCAGTCGGGTACATTTTAGAAGTAGACCTTGAAATACCCCAACATCTACATGATAACTTTAGCGATTTACCGCCATGTCCGGAGACAACGAAACCACCTGGATCAAAACAAAAATATCTTCTGTCAACCCTTTACAATAAGACCAACTATGTCGTGCACTACAGGAATTTAAAACTGTATACACAACTCGGTGTTAAGGTAACAAAATACCACCGTGTGTTACAATTCGATCAATCTGCATGGTTGAAACCATATATTGAGTTCAATACCGAGATGCGCAAGAACGCCTCAAATGAGTTTGAAAAAGCATTATTCAAACTCATGATTAATGCCATCTTCGGTAAAACCATGGAGAATGTGAGGAAACATCGGGTTGTGTACATACGAAAAAATTGGGATGGAAAACATGGTGTGAAGAAATTAATTGCCAACCCCAATTTTCACAGTATGATGGTGCTCGACAATGACGTCAGTATTGTTGAAATGAAAAAATCACAGATACGTTTCAACAAACCCATCTACATAGGCTTCACAATTTTAGACATATCGAAAACGTTTGTGTATGACTTCCACTACAACTACATGTACCAACGGTACAACCCCACAAATGTCAGGTTATTATACACAGACACCGATAGTCTAATTTATAGCGTGAGAAATACTGACGTCTATGAGGTCATGAAACAGGATATTAATCGTTTTGATACGGCTGACTATGCACCCGACAACATCTATGGTATGCCACTACGTAATAAGAAAGTCAAGGGCTTAATGTCCGATGAAAATAATGGTGATGTTATGCTAGAATTTGTCGGATTACGTAGCAAAATGTATGCTATTCGGGTGCAAAATAAAAAAGAGACTAAACGATCCAAGGGTCTCAAGAAGTCAGCTATCCGAAAACTTACTTTTGAGGACTATAAGCGGTGTTTGCTTGAGAACCGTAACTTTTACCATGTTCAGCAAAGCATCCAATCCAAGCGACACCGCTTACATACCATCAAACAGCAGAAAGTGGGCTTATCACCATTTGACCAAAAACGATACATTACTCACAATTCATGTGAAACAAAACCATGGGGCCACTATAGCATTATTTGTTGAGTGTAAGTATTTTATATTTTATGTTTTTAATATTTAGCTAATTTTTGCTGTTGTTTCAGAAATGTGTCCTGCTGTTGTGATGATCCTCAAAGTGGTTCGGTATTGTGATAGGTGTACAAACAATTGATAGAGTAGTGCGCATGAACAATTGATAGAGTAGTGGTGGGGGTGTCAAAAAAACTGATAGTTAGGTAGAATTATTGTAGAAAACAATTTAGTGTTAGTTTAAACATACAAAATGCAAGACTTTGGTAATCATAATAGTGATAACAACTGTATTGTTAATATGATTAAAGATAATTGTAGTTTAAGTACTTTAAACAATGTGTTAACAAAGTATTTTAAAACATTAGTTAATATGGCAATTAAATGTGGTCGACCGGAAACTTTAAACTACCTTATTGATAAGGTAGAACAAATGGACTTAGAAGTGAAATTTTCCCCATCGTCAGACGATGAAGACAAACAAATTTGGAACTGGATTTTAAAAAATATCCACTCTGGACAAAAAGATGGAATTGTAGGACTATCCATTTTTGAACAATCTTACTACAGTGTATTTACATCAGACGAGTTATCCGACTATGTTCAAGTGAAAGAAATAATTGAAAATTATCTTATGAAGAAAGATAATGATGATGATGATGATGATGATGATGACAATGGACACTTTTCAGAATAATAATTATAATGTATTTTCGATAATTTATAAATATATATTTTTAAAATATTATTATAATACAACTCTGTTTTTATATGTTATAGATAAAATTTTACAATAAAAATAATATTTTTACAATGTGATATGTTTTATTTTTTTTTTTTATAAAACACAAATATGTTCACAAAAACGGTCCACTATAACAAATTTTTTATTGTTACAAGTATGTTCATAAAAACGTTCCACTATAAAAGAAGACTTTTTTTATCAATATATGAATCGTGTAAAGAGTCGAACCCTAACCACCGGACTTTAACTTTGGATCCATGTTTAGCTAAGACCTTTTCCACTAAATAAATGTTTGGATCGTGAACTTTTTGTAATTCTTCGGCATAGAAACCACCCTTTATATCTTCGTTGTTGTAGTCCTTCAGTAAATATGTTCTTGGGTTTGTAAGTTTCACCTCGCGAATGGTGAATATTTCTGGTGTCCATGATGGATGAAAACCACGAGCAAACGTCGTTCTAAATTTACTTATCCTTACATGATCGCCAACTGTAAATTTTTGTTTTGGACCCACCATCTTAATATGATTGTATGAATCTTTTAAAATCCGTTTTTCGTTTCGTGTATTGACTTGTGATGGCTTCATCCTGATTGTCCGATGGTATGAATTATTGTACTGTTTAATCAATTCCGGTAATACTTTTATCCATTTATAATTACCATACAAACTGAAATGTTTGTACATCATCGATTTCAGTGTGCGTATAAATCTTTCCACAATACACGCCTTTTTAGTTGAATATACAGAATAATGGTTTATGTTGTACTCTTTCATCAATCTCTTAAATTTTTCATTATAAAATTCCGTACCATTATCAGTTTGAAGGTTTTTCGGTGTACGATCTTTTATAATCTGTTCCATGGCATTAGTGACATCCACCGCACTCTTGGACTTTAGTGGCATAGCCCAGCTATATTTGGAGAAGCAATCGATGACCACCAAAATATATTTAAAGTTGGTATTTTGTCTTGCATACGGGATCATTTCTACCAAATCAGCTTGAAATAAATCATTGAGTCCCTTAATGATTACACGCCTTCTTGGATAATTACGTCGAGCTGGTTTATGTAGCTCATTCACAACAATTCGTTTTTTATCCATCTATTAATTTATATTTTATACCAATGTCAACATATAGTAACATGGAATCGGAGTTTGTATTCATGAAACTTTTAGGAATACCAAACGTTAAATAATCGTTTGATTTTAATGTATTAAGTTTATTTTTATCTATAATACTATCGTTTTTGAAGACCTCACAGTATGTTGGTTTAATATCTAAATGATGTATCATCACAGAGATTGGGAATCTAAATACATAAACTCTTGTATTATTTTCCAATATATACCATGCAAAATCAGCAGTTGGATCTGAATAAAATTTTGTTGGTTGTGTATTACGTATTGATATTCGAAAATAACCATTTAATTTTTTCAGACTCTCGTTAAATATTTCAGTAGTGTTATTGATTTTATCACTAACATGATTGATAAGGGTGTATAAATCCACAGCATCAGTTGAAAATTCTGGACTTGCTACATTACTTATTTTTTTATTTTTTGCGTCAAAGTATGATTCTTCATCATCTAATGACAAACACTGCCCAAGACTTTCCAAGTTCACAACATCTTGCTTATTTATAGGTTTCCCAACATTCACAATTCGTCTTTGTTTTGCATCGAAGCAATTATTTCCGCCATTACATCGAAGTATTGATTCATTATGTGATGTATATGAATCTTGATAATTTTTGAAGAGAGGACTTCCAAATTTATCTATACCATTCATAATGAGTTCTCAATAGGTTATGATGTAATTTAAATAATTACATATAATAAATATAAAATCTAAACAGGTCTAATAAGAAACAGCTCGGTTTAATACTGGTCTGTATCTAAACAGGTCTCTTTCTAAACAGGTCTGTATCTAAACAGGTCTGTTTCTAAACAGGTCTGTATCTAAACAGGTCTCTTTCTAAACAGGTCTGTTTCTAAACAGGTCTCTTTCTAAACAGGTCTCTTTCTAAACAGGTCTCTTTCTAAACAGGTCTCTTTCCAAACAGGTCTCTTTCTAAACAGGTCTCTTTCTAAACAGGTCTCTTTCTAAACAGGTCTGTATCTAAACAGGTCTCTTTCTAAACAGGTCTCTTTCTAAACAGGTCTCTTTCTAAACAGGTCTGTATCTAAACAGGTCTCTTTCTAAACAGGTCTCTTTCTAAACAGGTCTGTTTCTAAACAGGTCTGTTTCTAAACAGGTCTGTATCTAAACGGGTCTCTTTCTAAACAGGTCTGTATCTAAACAGATCTGTATCTAAACAGGTCTGTATGTAAACAGGTCTGTTTAATACTGGCCTGTACCTGTTTAATACTGGTTTTAACCTGTTTAATACTGGTCTGTATCTGTTTAATACAGGTTTTGACCTGTTTAATACTGGTCTGTTTAGAAACCGGTATGGTTTTCAGTATATTATATTTTCTTCCCTTAACTCTTGTATCAAACTATTGATTTCATTTTGATGGCTGAAATTTCCCGCGTCACGTGATGCGCATAACAGCCGTAATCTGTCACAAAGTTCATCGATTGTATTCCAGTACACATAGTCTATGGGATTATTAGTTACTCGTGATAATGTTAGACCGCTACCAGAAGCAGGAGCCGATGGGTATAGATGTTTCTTAATGATATTTTTATACTTAAAACTTTTAGTTCCTTGAATTTGACCCTGAGAGTCATAATTCCGTCTATTAGCGTTTGTTGATGTTACAATTTCCAAATAGTTACGCATGTCTTGCTCTGAATAATTTTTTGGTATCTGTTTTACTAAAAGCTCATATAAACCTGATGTTCCGTCATACCATTTTTCGTTGACTTGTATATTGTTATGCTTAATGTAAACAACTGAATTACCTACATATAATCTATCAGCAGCATTATCATAACGTAATCCGTAAATATTATCGATAAGCTTATCATCTTTATTCGATAATATAAAATAAATGTATTTACCAGCCACATCTCCATAAGTCTTTGTAAAATGTTGAAGTGCATGATGATTATTCTCTTGTGATTTTATAACCTCCCTAAATACAACATCAGGAGTGTGTAATGCCTCATCCTCATAGGTGTCTGATAGGTTTTGTTTTGTGACTACTGGAGTATCTTCAAATAATTTTCGAGCCTTCATTGGCGTATAATTTAATAGTTCATCTTTATTGTCTTCTAAGGTATCATCTTCTATCTTGCGTTTTATATTAATTCGAGTAAAATCGTTTTCGTTCTCTTGTTTTTCTACTAGCTGATTCAGCGGATCAGTGATGGGCTTAAATGTTTTTTCTAATGAAATGGTCGCTCTTTGTTCATCAGCTTTGAGTGCGTTATACTTTTTCTGTATAATATCGCTCAACTTAGCTAGCTGTTTCGTTGTCTGAAGCATGTTATCACATGAAAGCTCACAAGTTAAATGACCTATACAGTTGATAAACAGCGCTTAATAACCTAACAAGCATCATCAATCAACCTATATAATATGCTCTTTATAAGGAATAATAAATCAACTTGTACTACAGATTAGATAAAAAAAAATTTTATTTAAAAAAAATTACAATTTTAGATTAAAAAAATACAAAATATGAATAAAGACAATTATTTTATTTTTTAATATTATTTATTGTTAAAACTTTTTTAATCATTAACACTAATTTATCAACAACAAGCACCTCCGTATAAAGATCTATTAAAAAAATAATGTAATAAATACATAATAATATTTGTGGTACAATGTTTATGTTGATAGATGCATAGAGCTTTTGATACACTGTCATTCCTATGAAGTGGTTTTCCACCATCCAAATTTTCAATGTGGACTGCCCTTGTTGAATTTCGAATTAATTTTTTAATCCAAATTATCTTTTCTTCACCTTTGCAGTATATTACATTATGATTAGCAATATGTGTTAAAATGGTTGATAACTCGCAATAATCGGTGGCTCCTTGATTCCAGTATAAGCCATGGTAATTATTTGAGAGCCAAATTGTTTGTTTCTTATCTGAATCACTTAATGTGTTAAATGGAAATGGTGGTTTGAATACATAATGTCCGAAATGGTTCCCATTTGTATCCACAAAACTAAGTTCTTTAACGATGAATTCATTGTTTACTTTGAAACCCTGTACGTCCACTATGTACGCCATTTTAAACTACTCTATTCACAATATTCGTAAGTGGATTGTATTTAAATAATCGATCATGGAACACTATACAATACGCACGCGTTTTAGCTGGGAAATTAACACTAGCTTCAAACTCAACGCGCAAGTCCACTGTTGTAGATTTAAGTGACTCTGGGTGCTTCGAACAGTCAATGACAAATAGAGGTGATTTATTTATAAACGTTTCTTTATCTAGCAATGGTTCTGTTATAGAGCGTCTATAGTACGATTTTTGAAAATTACAATACATTTCATACAGTAACGCTGTTTGATTATTTGTGTAATTTAGATTCAAATTCACATATGGGTAGGCTTCACCATTTAAATAGACTTTCAAATTTGTTATGTTACAATGGTCAAACTGACTGGAATCTTTTAAAATGTTGCGGTCACGATTTGTTTGGAAACAGATAACAGCGTAGTTAGGACATTCTACACTAGTTTTAACACTCCATACATGTCTATCAGTTAATGGTAGTTCTGGTATAAGTAGACATTCCATTGATCGAAACCATAAGCTCAAATCATCATTTTGATTGACTAAGTTGTATAATTCGACTCGCATTTTATCAGACACTTTAACGTATGGAACACACCATTCTAATTTGTTGATTTTAATTTTAGGTTTGCTTGTTGCGACAGTTGAGGTAAAACAATTAATATCATCATTTGCACGAACAATAACGATTTCTTGTTTCATGTTTACGAGAATTTTAGGATAATCTTCAAAAAAACCCATATACATTTTCAACGGAATACGAACATTGAAGTAACCAGCAGCATTCTTTTTAAAATTTTCACCAAAGCCAGCATTCTCTAAAGCTTTACTTTGATTTTGATTTAGGGATAGATAGTTTTTTATAGTGCTAACGATGCCTACGTTATTAATCACATCAATTACCTTACCACCAATTTCATAACGAATTTCATGAAACATAAATGATATAGCATTCGATATGAAGCTGGCTACATTTGTATCATCATCATCAGTCACTTGACCTTCGATATTTAAAACACTTTCACTTGGTAATGTGTACAAGTCTTGTGATTGAATGCAAATTCTACTCTCATCGCTTGATTCAAATTTCGATGAATTATAAGCTTGGTGGTTGTGATACTCTAGTCCTGTAATAACATTATCGTACTCAGGTACATTGGTCACTTCTAGTATTTCTGCCATTCTTCTTCTTCTTCTTAATACAATTGAATTTTATTCGTATAACTGATTTCTTTATTTTAAACCAGCAACTAAATTTTACCCAACAATTGGCCGTTTTAGTTTTAAACCAATTGATTGAAGAAATTTTCTATTTTCGTATGATAACTGTTTGTGATTTTTTATTCTATTGTTGCTCGATTGAGGTTGTTTTATGAGACGGTTTGTAGAAACACTGCCTCCGGCATAACGTGTAGGATGATTAAATACAAAACCCATTATATCTTTTTCAAGTGTAATCCAATTGTAATGTTTTCACCTCGAAAGTTAACTAATTTACCAGTTTGGTCCACTAACGTGAGCGTAATGTTGCTTATAGTTTGACAGTTGATTGGTAAATAAATAACATTCATAGGATGTATCACAATTTTATAACCTGGTGGTAGATTTGGTGAAAAATGAAACAATGTGTGACTGATTTCATTGTTATGATACGATCCATTTGTAATATTACATTGAACATAAATTGTTTCTACAGGTAAAATATTAACTGTATTGTCACTTTCATGTCTTTTATTTGCATCTAGTTTTCGTTTATTAAATCCCAACATGCGACAAACAGAATCTGATGGTTCACAGTTTATTATCACGGTACACTTTATTTCACATTTTAATGTATTTGTATTAGCATTTATTTGTAGTGTCACCTCATCGCCTACAGCTTCTTTTAAATAACGTTCAATATCTTCAACTTCATAAGATCCTGGTGGTATTTCTATAACTTTATCATCGTAATAAAACATGTTATTGTGGCTGTGTATATTAGGTATGGAATTGTACCCTTGTAAATCTACTAGACCCATTTCATAATTTTCATTTTTATCTAATTCAATTGGTGGAGAATAGTCTGTTGTTAAAAAAGAGCTATTCCCTGTAAATGTAAGCATGTATGACATCTTGATTTTGAATGAAGTGAATACAAGACTTGCTGGTTTATTTATTTAATAAAAATTGTATACATAGATGTCCACAAATCGGAGTATTAAACTGTTGTTGTCTATCAAAATTATATTGAATGTCACATCCGTTAAAATATTTAATTACTTCCACTGGCGGTCTCAAATTTCCAAAACTATCATAATAGATGATACTTCGATTGTACTTTTTATATGCCGTCCAGTGTGTACCACTATTTTTGGATACATCATGGTTGATAATTCCTGTTTCATATTTATATGGTCTTTTGGGTAGGGTGTCACGCATAAAAACACCACGAAAATACGGAATTTTAAATTGTTTAGCATACGCACGTAGCTCCGTATCGTAAAGTGCTCTACGTGGTAGCGTTTCAATTAGTTTTTTGCTAAATATAATCCCATGCCTTTGTTGTACGGTCTTAAATACAAGCCTTTACCCATTGCTATAGCTTCCATTGTTTTGTTGTGTCTTTGACTCTCATTAAGTTGATCACGAGCACTTTTATAATTTGTAACGGCTTTAGCAATACCCGACGCTCCACCAGCCAAAGCACCTAAAGCAGAGAGTCCTGCGAATATTGGAATTAATGGAAGTACACCACCAGACTTTGGAACTGGTATTACACGTGTGGGTGCTTTAATACGTTGACCTCGCACGGCTGCTTTTGCTATTTTTACAGCTGCTTTTAAGTCCGTTGGTTGTGATTTTTTCAATGCATTTCGTGCCTTTCGCACTGATGCTGTAAAGTTTATAGTTTTCTTTGTCTTTTTCGTCTTTTTCTTTTTTAATCCCATACCAAGTGAAGTTTTTGTCTTCATGGCGCCTGTAACGAATAAAGCGGATGCTTTTTCACCAATTGTTGAATCAGATGCTTTGGCACGTTTCCAAGCGGCTTCAGCTAATTGTTTATCTGCTAGATGACGCTCCTTTAAGTCTTTACTTTTTGAATATGCTATATCATGTACCATACAAGCCTGATCCAATGCGTTTTTTGGTTTATCACCACGCGCTAATCGTTCTGCCAGCTTAGTTCCAGGTCCACAATATTGATAAGTTGGTATGTGTAACTCAAACGGTAATTTATTTATAAGTGTGTTAACAATACCTCTTCCTTTGTGTTGTTGCTTCTGATGTGACATACTACTAAATGATTTAAACAATTAAGTTCACATATATTTAAATGTTTATAAAATGGGTTGTATTGAAATTTTAGTCTTAGTTACATTGCATTTTCATAAACAACAACCCGCTCTGGGTGTTTATTACCAGAAAATACAGACACACAAACATATCATGGTCCTCTATTTTCAGATTCACTACGAACAATAATATGTGGCCCTAGTGGTTGTGGTAAAACCAATGTTATGTTGAATTTAATTTATGATGAAAACGGTTTACGCTTTGAAAACATTTATGTGTACAGTAAATCTCTTTACCAACCGAAATATCAATTACTAGAAGAGACTTTAAAATTAGTGGAAGGGGTTGGATATTTTCCATTTAGTGATACTAGTGAAATTCTTAGTCCGAATGAAGCTCGAGAAAAAAGTCTTTTCATTTTTGATGATGTGAGCTGTCATTCACAACAGAGAATTAGAGAATACTTTAGTATGGGCCGTCATCGAAAAATTGATTGTTTCTACCTATGTCAGAGCTACGCACGTGTTCCAAAGCATAACATAAGGGACAATGTTAATTGCTTGGTGTTATTCAAAACGGACGAAATGAATCTAAAACACATATTCTACGATCATGTTGGCTCTGATATGAATTTTCAAAAATTTCATGATTTATGTCGACATTGTTGGAGTTCACCAAATGGATTTGTTGTAATAATGAAAAATTTCTCTATGAATGCGGGTCGTTATAGGAATGGATTTGATGAATTTATTGAACTGTAGTGTCACCAATACTTTATGTGTTTTTTCAGATTCATAATAATAATTTTTTTCTGTAAATTTTTTTTTAATGTAAATTTTAATCATTAATAAATAAAAAAAAAAAATATTTATAAGATTTTTATTAAATAAAACCTTTATTCTAATCTCATAACACGTGTAAAATTATTTTAAGATCTAATGCGATTCAAACAAGTTTAAACATGTTCAAACAAGTTTGAACATGTTCAAACAAGTTTGAACTTGTAACAGGATGATGATATCATATTTTTCAAGGTCAAATCTATTTCAATATATTCTTGAGAATAGCTGACACGTGTAAAATTATTTTAAGATCAAAGTCCATTCAAACAAGTTTGAACATGTATTTTTATTATGTAAATTTCAAGTGTCAGTGTTTTGACACATGTAAAATTATTTCAAACAAGTTTGAACTTGTTATAAGATGATGATATCATATTTTTCAAGGTCAAATTAACATATTC
Source organism: Chrysoperla carnea (assembly GCF_905475395.1). Lineage (NCBI taxonomy): Eukaryota > Metazoa > Arthropoda > Insecta > Neuroptera > Chrysopidae > Chrysoperla > Chrysoperla carnea. Next base: position 71,654,623 of record NC_058341.1, read on the forward strand.
TTGAAAATTGCTGACACGTGTGAAATTATTTTAAGATCAAAGTCCATTCAAACAAGTTTGAACATGTATTTTTATTATGTAAATTTCAAGTGTCATATTACAATGCTGACTCAATAAAAAAAAAAAATATTAACATCCGGTCACGTATCTTGAATTTTATCATGTATATTTAAAGTGTCAAATTACAATATTTTTCAAGGTCAAATTAACATATTCTTGAAAATTGCTAACTAATGTCAACGTCCCGCCCCCCGTTCACTCCCCGTCAAGCACCACTATTGGTCAAAGCCAATGACGTCATCAATGCTTAGGCAGCCATTATTCTCCTCCACCACACCTCCCGACGCCATCTTAATTTACTATTGGCCAATGCCGAGGTTTCCAACATTCACCTAGGTTTGCCCTTACGTCCCGCCCCCTGTTCACTCTCCGCCACTATTGGTTAAAGCCAACCCCCCCCGTTTAGCCATTCCTCACCCCACCACACCTCCCAACGCCATCTTGATTTTTACAGCGCTACTATTGGTCAAAGCCAATGACGTCATCAATGCTTAGGCAGCCATTATTCCCCAACACCACACCTCCCGACGCCATCTTGATTTACTATTGGTCAATGACGTCATCTATCCCCTCCAACTTCCGAGGTTTCCAACATTCACCTAGGTTTGCCCTTTTTTGAAAAGTGTACCATCCAACTGTGCTGAAAGGTACATGACTCTTCTACTGTTACACATACCAACTTATCGATATTGTGGACCTCGAACTAAGCTGACAGAACAATTAGCGCGTGGTGATAAACCAAAAAACGCATTGGATCAGGCTTGTATGGTACATGATATAGCATATTCAAAAAAAAAAAAGACTTAAAGGAGCGTCATCTAGCAGATAAACAATTAGCTGAAGCCGCTTGGAAACGTGCCAAAGCATCTGATTCAACAATTGGTGAAAAAGCATCCGCTTTATTCGTTACAGGCGCCATGAAGGCAAAAACTTCACTTGGTATGGGATTAAAAAAGAAAAAGACGAAAAAAACAAAGAAAACTATAAACTTTACAGCATCAGTGCGAAAGGCACGAAATGCATTGAAAAAATCACAACCAACGGACTTAAAAGCAGCAGTAAAAATAGCAAAAGCAGCCGTGCGAAGTCAACGCATTAAAGCACCCACACGTGTAATACCAGTTCCAAAGTCTGGTGGTGTACTTCCATTAATTCCAATATTCGCAGGACTCTCTGCTTTAGGTGCTTTGGCTGGTGGAGCGTCGGGTATTGCTAAAGCCGTTACAAATTATAAAAGTGCTCGTGATCAACTTAATGAGAGTCAAAGACACAACAAAACAACGGAAGCTATAGCAATGGGTAAAGGCTTGTATTTAAGACCATACAACAAAGGCATGGGATTATATTTAGCAAAAAACTAATTGAAACGCTACCACGTAGAGCACTTTACGATACGGAGCTACGTGCGTATGCTAAACAATTTAAAATTCCGTATTTTCGTGGTGTTTTTATGCGTGACACCCTACCCAAAAGACCATATAAATATGAAACAGGAATTATCAACCATGATGTATCCAAAAATAGTGGTACACACTGGACGGCATATAAAAAGTATAATCGAAGTGTCATCTATTATGATAGTTTTGGAAATTTGAGACCGCCAGCGGAAGTCATTAAATATTTTAACGGATGTGACATTCAATATAATTTTGATAGGCAACAACAGTTTAATACTCCGATTTGTGGACATCTATGTATACAATTTTTATTAAATAAATAAACCAGCAAGTCTTGTATTCACTTCATTCAAAATCAAGATGTCATACATACTTACTTTTACAGGGGGTAACTTTTTTTTTTAACAACAGACTATTCTTCACCAATTGAATTAGATAAAAATGAAAATTATGAAATGGGTCTAGTAGATTTACAAGGGTACAATTCCATACCTAATATATACAGCCACAATAACATGTTTTATTACGATGATAAAGTCATAGAAATACCTCCAGGATCTTATGAAGTTGAAGATATTGAACGTTATTTAAAAGAAGCTGTAGGCGATGAGGCGACACTACAAATAAATGCTAATACAAATACATTAAAATGTGAAATAAAGTGTACTGTGATAATAAACTGTGAACCATCAGATTCTGTTTGTCGCATGTTGGGATTTAATAAACGAAAACTAGATGCAAATAAAAGACATGAAAGTGACAATACAGTTAATATTTTACCTGCAGAAACAATTTATGTTCAATGTAATATTACTAATGAATCGTATCATAACAATGAAATCAGTCACACATTGTTTCATTTTTCACCAAATCTACCACCAGGTTATAAAATTGTGATACATCCTATGAATGTTATTTATTTGCCAATCAACTGTCAAACTATAAGCAACATTACGCTCATGTTAGTGGACCAAACTGGTAAATTAGTTAACTTTCGAGGTGAAAACATTACAATTGGATTACATTTGAAAAAGATATAATGGGTTTTGTATTTAATCATCCTACACGTTATGCCGGAGGCAGTGTTTCTACCAACCGTCCGATAAAACAACCTCAATCGAGCAACAATAGAATAAAAAATCACAAACAGTTATCATACGAAAATAGAAAATTTCTTCAATCAATTGGCTTAAAACTAAAACGGCCAATTGTTGGGTAAAATTTAATTGTTGGTTTAAAATAAAGAAATCAGTTATACGAATAAAATTCAATTGTATTAAGAAGAAGAAGAAGAAGAATGGCAGAAATACTAGAAGTGACGAATGTACCTGAGTACGATAATGTTATTACAGGACTAGAGTATCACAACCACCAAGCTTATAATTCATCGAAATTTGAATCAAGCGATGAGAGTAGAATTTGCATTCAATCACAAGACTTGTACACATTACCAAGTGAAAGTGTTTTAAATATCGAAGGTCAAGTGACTGATGATGATGCTACAAATGCAGCCAGCTTCATATCGACTGCTATATCATTTATGTTTCATGAAGTTCGTTATGAAATTGGTGGTAAGATAGTTGATGTGATTAATAACGTAGGCATCGTTAGCACTATAAAAAACTATCTATCCCCAAACGAAAATCAAAGTAAAGCTTTAGAGAATGCTGGTTTTGGTGAAAATTTTAAAAAGGATGCTGCTGGTTACTTCAATGTTCGTATTCCATTGAAAATGTAAATGGGTTTTTTTGAAGATTAACCTAAAATTCTCGTAAACATGAAACAAGAAATCGTTATTGTTCGTGCAAATGATGATATTAATTGTTTTACCTCAACTGTCGGAACAAGCAAACCTAAAATTAAAATCAATAAATTAGAATGGTGTGTTCCATACGTTAAAGTATCTGATAAAATGCGAGTCCAATTATACAACTTAGCCAATCAAAATGATGATTTGAGGTTATGGTTTCGATCAATGGAATGTCTACTTATACCAGAACTACCATTAACTGATAGACATGTGTGGAGTGTTAAAACTAGTGTAGAATGTCCTAACTACGCTGTTATCTGTTTCCAAACAAATCGTGACCGCAACATTTTAAAAGATTCCAGTCAGTTTGACCATTGTAACATAACAAATTTGAAAGTCTATTTAAATGGTGAAGCCTACCCATATGTGAATTTGAATCTAAATTACACAAACAATCAAACAGCGTTACTGTATGAAATGTATTGTAATTTTCAAAAATCGTACTATAGACGCTCTATAACAGAACCACACTGCAAACTCAAGTGTTTGATTTTAAAACACTTTAAGCGCTTAAATGTTTGTAGTCACCAACTAAACACAAAAATGGCGTTTAGTATATTCTAAACGTTTTAAACGTTTAATTTTAAAACACTTAAAGTGCTTAATACGTGTAATGTGTTTTATGTATAAATACACTATAAATGTTTAGTATAATTAATTAATTATATTAATATTTTCAAAATAAAAATAATTTCAAGCCATAAAAGAAAGCTAACAAGAGAAGTTTTCAATTTAATGATAAATTAATATACCAAAACAAATAATTGTTGAAATAAAAATTTAATCTAGTCCACAATCATTATATAATGAAAACTACTAAAAAGAAAATTTCTTTGATTTTATATCATTTGCCCCATATTATTTTTATTTTAATATTTCAATAATTAATTAAGCCCTATTTTATTGAAAAAAAAGTTTATAAAATGCTTCATTTCTTCAGGTATTTAAAAAAAATATATAGACATTATATTTTAAATATTTATTCATTTAAATATTTATTTGACATTTTTTTAGGATTTAATATAAATTATTATCTTAATTCAAAAATGCTACCATACCATTAAAATTATTATAAAAAAAAAAAGTGTTTAAGTCTTTGGCTACCAAACTACCTTAAGAGTTATGGATTCAAGCGAATGACGTTATCTGTCTTATGAACTTAAATACAACATTGTTATTTTGTATACATGATCCTAGTATTTGACTATCAATATACTGCATTAAGTTTATATACGCTCTTGGAAATACGGTGTCCCACACATAATAACTTGCCAATAAACATGCAATCACTTTCTGCATGGTTGGGTTTTCAATTTTTACCCTTATGTTGTTATCAGCAACAATATATGCATCACTTATTATTCCGTCATTTTCTGTGTAAACCACCACTCTAGGAGATTCACCATTTTCTGCAGTCATTAACGAACCGGAATTTGAACGAGCCAAAAATTAAAATACCAAATGGTTAAATATAATGAAAATTGTTATTATATCTCGCCGCTAATGCCAAAAAAGCATATAATTTTTCTTGGCTTTAAAAATCACAAAAGCCATAAATTAAAAAAATTATAATGTCAAAAAAGGTAGAACTCTTATATGCTTCTTGCAATATTGACGCTATATATATTAAAACAAATTTTTTAATGTAAAAAGTTTATTTATACCTCGTGAAAAATGAACAATGGCTTCGAACTTTTTGTTATTTTTCTGGTCAAACTTTTTTGTAGCTTTTTAATTATAGTACATTCTATATTAGATTGATCATGAACTTCATAAAATTGTTTTAATTGAATGAACATGTCATTAATATTATTTTCAGTATCCTCAGCAGATAAATTTTTTAATTGATAAAAATCAATTAATAGCGGCTCGCAATCTTTCAAATGTGGGTATTTAGTAACAACTTCATGAATAGATTTAGCTTCATTTTTAATCCAATTTCTACGTTCGTCAAACGTTAATTTTAAAAGTTTCTTAACATGAGGCGTGCCTCCTTCCTTTCCTTGTTTTTTTTTCAAGCTCAATCAATGCTCTACTGACGTCCAACTTCGGCAATTCGGATTTTTCACAAGGCACCAGTTTGGCTAAAGAAGTAGCAGGTTTAATAAATTCTCCTTCAGAATTTCTTTTTTGCGCAGTGACAGTTTGTTGATGTTTAAGTATTACTCTATGATTTCTGATCCATGTGCCTAGCTGTGATCGAACAATACTATTTTCGTATGCACCGCCTTTTAATGCAGGATAAGCTTGAACTATTGAACAGGAAAGATTATGGTAGTCTCTCTTCGAGGGCTGACCTGCAGTCATCTGCCATAAATACATTCCCCAATGATAAATCAGCTTCGCTTGTACTTTGAGGACACCTTGTTCAATTAATTTATTGTTTAGATCATATGTTAATGGCGGTAATATTGCCGACATTGGAATAGATCCAGGGCCCGGTTGTTGAACTGATTCGGCTGAAGGCGGAGTTGCAATTTCTTTTAACTGAAAAAAATTATTAGTTTAACAAATTTTGATAGCCATTAACTACAACGGAGAACAATGAGTTGAAACGAGAAAAAGGTATCTAATTATTGAAACGTAGCGATTGCTGCCAATATTGATACAATGAGAAAATTTGTTTTAAAAATTGTAACGAAATTTATAGTTAATTGATATTGTAACGTTGTATTAGGGTGAAGTGAACTAGTACTAATAAGAATGGTTGTTAACCGAGATATTCTCTCGAACTAGATTATTCTAGCCACGAGTTAACCGTACTCAATCTCATATATGTAACAAGTTCAATTCATTCATAAATGTTTACGTGGAAGCGTGAAAATTAATTAATCTGAAATATAAATTTGATTAAGAGAAAATAATGAAATCAGTATTTAAATTTTTAATAAATTCGAGTTTTATTCTTCACTAATAAAAGAGATTAAATTCAATTTCGTAACCAATATTCTTTCACAATAATTCAAAAAAAATAGTCTATACAAAAGCAAATAACAGAATTATATATACAAGTGACTTGATTCGACAAATTGCATACCGCATTCAACAAGTTCAAAAATAATGAAGTAAAAAAAAACAAAAAATATTACAATGAATGCGTACCCCAATTTGTCAAGCCAAGCGACCGTTTTAGTTTATACAAAATGATATAGTCCCTATAAAGGAGAGTTAATCATATTTTAAAAGGATTAAAAATAATCCTAAGTTTACTTAATAAACTCTATAAAATATTAAATATTCATGACATAGTCAAAAATACAAAATGATATCGTCTCTATAAAGAGAGTTAACCATATATTAAATGGATTAGAAGAATCCAAAAGTTTATTTAATAAACTTTAAAAAAAAGAGAAGAAATATATATAAATGACATCGTCAAATAATCTAAAATGATATCGTCTCTATAAAGAGAGTTAACCATATATTAAATGGATTAGAAGAATCCAAAAGTTTATTTAATAAACTTTAAAAAAAAGAGAATAAATATATATAAATGACATCGTCAAATAATCTAAAATGATATCGTCTCTATAAAGAGAGTTAACTATATATTAAATGGATTAGAAGAATCCAAAAGTTTATTTAATAAACTTTAAAAAAAAAGAGAATAAATATATATAAATGACATCGTTAAATAATCTAAAATGATATCGTCTCTATAAAGAGAGTTAACCATATATTAAACGGATTAGAAGAATCCAAAAATTTATTTAATAAACTTTAAAAAAAAGAGAATAAATATATATAAATGACATAGTCTAAAAAAATGAGTTAGTCATATTTAAAAGAAACAAAATGTTTCAAAAAAAAAAAAATTAGCAAGGATGATTTATGCAACAACCAAAAAAAAATAATTAGTTACACATTTCTCATTTAGAAAAAATAATATAACAACAAAAAGGTTCATGTTAAACTATGTTCTGGAGTGTTAAATTCATCACACTCCAAGAACACATGAACTTCCCAAACAAGTTACATAAATCATTCCAATACTATATAAAATAACATTTTTATATCCTCTATCTAAGTTGCTTACAATTCAATAAAATAATCTTAATTGATTGTCCTTTAGCACTTAGATTGATTTAAAAGAACAAATATCAAACTTATTAAAGAAATAAGATAAAGTTCAAAATGAAATTAAAATATTTAAAGTTTTTTTTTAATATCTCACCAGAACATTTTGAAATAGAATATTATATGACGTTTATACGTATCCTTGTTGTTCGAAGAAAGATGTATATATAGTTTCCTTTATTCCATGTTGTTGATTTTTTTGGTTCTGCTTACTACACTAACTGACTGTATACAGCGTCTAGCTTATATATATGAATTTAAATAGCTGTCTCTATAATTTATATGTTAGCTATGTATACATCTTTCCTTGTCCAACAATTACTTGTTTTTTTCCTTTTTATGAAAAATTCTTACATATAAAAATACTGTAAGTATTTTTAATATTTCAGAAATTAAAAATGAAAATAGAAAATATTAATATTTTTCATAACATATCATTATAAGGATTTTTTTTTAAGAAAATTAATTTAACTTATATATATTTATCTGACATCTGTGCATCAGTAAAGTAATTATTCAACTAATGATTGGAGTCTTAGCTAAAAGTGATATTTCATTGTGTTTCAGAGTTTAAATTATTAATATTTATTATAAAAGCCAACTTACCATATTGTTATTTTTATTAGATTCAGACCCATTTTTACAAGTAACGCCCGGTACATTAAAATTTGTCGTTTCAGATTCGTATTGTGTTACATCAGAAATTATTAAATCATTTTTGAGTTCGGGGTGGGGTTCGGTGTATAATATTTCTATTTTTGTAGAATCCATGTTTGAAAAAGATGAAATATTACATGCGGTATTGTTCAAAAATATAACCTTCAAAATGTCTTGGTCGTTTATTTCATCATCTTCTTCAATTTCACAATACAAATCATTATCATATTTTTTTTGAAAAATAACTGTTTTATTTTCAATTACAGTTTTTAATAAACTATCACGCTGACAAATGTCATGAATTTTTTCTGTTAATATAATTAAATCAGATTTTTCTGCAACTGAGGCAAATTTTAAACATTTACTCCTGCCTTGAATGTCACAAAAAACTTTTTTTTCCATTGTATAATTTTATAACATACACAATAAATCACTAATTATAATGCTTCCGAATTTTAATAACAAAACTTAACTACACAATTCCACTTCACAACTTACAAGTATTAACTAGTAAACATGACCTGCCAAATACACCAAAAGAGCATGTTTTTTTCAGAAATTGACTTTAAAAAATTTGAAAATTCACGCCGTGGAATAGTTTAAATATTAGAAAAAATTATTTATGTCTTGAAATTATTATTAAAATAATCATTTTCAGAAAATGTTCATGAAAGAACCGAAACTTCGATAAAGCGTCTTCAGTGGCAGACAGGAAAGTTTATAATTAATATTCGTGAAAATTGTAGAGTGTCACAAACGGCAATAACACATATAATTGATGGTGTGATTTGTTTATTAGAATTTTATAATTCAATCATAATTGTAAGTACTTTCAACTTTTCACCGGTTAAATTTCAAATAATATTGATTAATATTTCAGGAAGAATGCCAACAAAGAAAAGAAGCTGAAACTCAAGCAATCAAATTTGAAAAAATGAAACATTTATTGCTTGAAGAATATCCGCCAACAATCCTTTTTTCCTCAGTTAAAACTAAAACAGACTTAGATAAGTTTCTTATTAATGATCTGAAAATGGTACCAGCTTCAGAGCAACTTATTACGAACAAATTAATTTGGAAGAAGAAAAAGGGATGGTCGAAAATAAAATCTCAGTTGTGCGAAGTTCAGCATAATGCGTATGTTGTTCCGTTTAATCAAAACTTAATAAATCTTATGATGAATGATGCCGTAAGAGATAATGTTGATAATCCTTTAACCCATAAGAATGGTATTTTCCGTACAGTACTCGATGGCGAATATTATAAAAAAAATGTTTTTTTCCAAGAAAATCTTAATGCTTTAGCTATAATTTTATACATGGATGAGTTAGGAGTGGCCAATCCATTGGCTTCTAGTTCAAAAACTCAAAAACTGACTATGTTTTATTGGACTTTAGCTAATATTAAACCAGAGTTACGTTCATCCCAAAATACTATACAATTATTAGCTATTGTCAAAAGTTGCTATCTAAAAAATCCTGGCGCTTTGAAAAAAGTCTTGCTGCCTTTCATCAATGATATAAAAATTTGACAAACTGAAGGAATCAATGTCACTGTAAATGGTATTGTAAAAAATTATAAAGGTTCCTTGTTATTTTTTTCGGGTGATACTCCTGCATCTGCTTTGATGGGAGGTTTTAAAGAATCTGTTTCTGCATATCGTCCATGCCGAACTTGCATGCTTACGAGAGATGAGATTAAGCAACATTTTCATGAGACTAATTTTATTTTACGAAACAAAGATACACATGGAGAATATCTGGATGATCAATGAAAATACTACTAAAGCTACAAAAAAATTCTGGCAAGTATTTTACGGAATAAATACCGCGAGTTCATTAACAGATATTCAATATTTTGATGTAACTAAATGTTTACCACAAGACTGTATGCACGTTTTAAATGAAGGGGTCACTGAACTTTTATGCCGATTATTTTTAAATTATTGCATTACAGAAAAAGCATTGTTTACTATTAAGCAGTTTAATGAACAGTTAATTGCATTTGACTTTGGACACTTTAGTCGAGATAAACCTGCGATAATTCAAAATAATGATCTTTCTGATGATAAAAAATTGCGTCAAAGTGCAGCACAAATGTTTGTTTTAGCACATACTTTACCATTCTTAATTGGTCAATGGATCTATGATAGCAAAGATGAGGATATTATTGAAAGACAAGATTGTTTTATTTTATTACTTCAGATTATGAACTTATGTCTGGCATACGAAATATGTAACGACTCAGTTGATACTTTAAGTCGTATGATTGAAACTTTCAAAATAAAATTCAATTCATTGTTTCCAGATAAATTTATCCCCAAAATTCACTTTTTAGAACATATTCCACAGTATATAAGACTGTTTGGTCCCGCACGTCAGCAGTGGTGCTTTCGATTTGAATCTGCACACGCTTATTTCAAATCACTTGTAGGTGTTGTGCGCAACTTCAAAAATATACCTGCTACGATGTGTTATCGTTACCAATCGCGTATGTGTTCCCGACTTTTTTATGACCGTGATCAATCTTCAAGAACTTTTTTATATGAAGGTGATCATATTACACCTGGTCCAAGTATACCCTTAATAAACTTGCCATATGTAGAATTATTTGATGGCTTGGTTGATAATTTTCAAAATAATAAGTGTTTTGTAATGAGGTCTCCAAAAGTTATAATACATGGCATTAGTTATAGTTATGAAAGTATAATTTTACTTAAATGTAACGAAGATATGATGCCTTTGTTTGCAGAAATTAATGATATTTGCATACTTAATAGTAAAATTTTATTAGTAATCAGAGAACTTGAAACTACTTCTTATGAGCCTAAGGTGAATAGTTATCGATACCAAAAATCATCCAGCGATCAAACAAAAATTATCAATGTTGATGATTTGATTTTTCCACACCCTCTTTCATGTTTTAAAATAAAAAATCTAACATTCATTCCTTTAATTAATTTCGATAGATCAGAATTTATAGGATAATACTTGTAAATTGTAAATTATTTTAAGTGTAAAATCATACATATATTAATTGTTATTTTAATACGCATGCGCAAATGAATATTTATATATAAGCGTTTTATAATTCAAATGTTTTATTTAATAAACGTTTTTTCTCAGCAAATGTTTAATTTTATGGCATGTGTTTAGGTTTAAAACATTTAATTTTTAATTAAACACTTGGTATAATAATAAACGTTTTATTTTAAAACAGTTCAAAGTGTTTAATACTTTAAAACAGATCAAATGTTTTTCAATAAAACGCTTAAGTGTTTTATATTATTCTTTAAAACACTTCAATCGTTTTATTTCTAAACACTTGCGTTATAAAAAACGCTAATGTGTTTTACTTTAAAACATCAAACTAAACACTTGGATTTGCAGTGCATTGCTAGATAAAGAAACGTTTATAAATAAATCACCTCTATTTGTCATTGACTGTTCTAAGCACCCAGAGTCACTTAAATCTACAACAGTGGACTTGCGCGTTGAGTTTGAAGCTAGTGTTAATTTCCCAGCTAAAACGCGTGCGTATTGTATAGTGTTCCATGATCGATTATTTAAATACAATCCACTTACGAATATTGTGAATAGAGTAGTTTAAAATGGCGTACATAGTGGACGTACAGGGTTTCAAAGTAAACAATGAATTCACCGTTAAAGAACTTAGTTTTGTGGATACAAATGGTAACCACTTTGGACATTATGTATTCAAACCACCATTTCCATTTAACACATTAAGTGATTCGGATAAGAAACAAACAATTTGGCTCTCAAATAATTACCATGGCTTATACTGGAATCAAGAAGCCACCGATTATTGCGAGTTATCAACCATTTTAACACACATTGCTAATCATAATGTTATATACTGCAAAGGTGAAGAAAAGAAAATTTGGATTAAAAAATTAATTCGAAATTCAACAAGGGCAGTCCACATTGAAAATTTGGATGGTGGAAAACCGCTCCATAAGAATGACAGTGTATCAAAAGCTCTATGCATCTATCAACATAAACATTGTACCACAAATATTATTATGTATTTATTACATTATTTTTTTAATAGATCTTTATACGGAGGTGCTTGTTGTTGATTATTATAACAATAAATAATATTAAAAAATAAAATGATTGTCTTTATTCATATTTTGTATTTTGTTTTAATCTAAAATTGAATTTTTTTTTTAAATAAAATTTTTTTTATCTAATCTGTAGTACAAGTTGATTTATTATTATTCCTTATTAAGAGCATATTATCTTGGTTGATTGATGATGCTTGTTAGGTTATTAAGCGCTGTTTATCAACTGTATAGGTCATTTAATTTGTGATCTTTCATGTGATAACATGCTTCAGACAACGAAACAGCTAGCTAAGTTGAGAGATATTATACAGAAAAAGTATAACGCACTCAAAGCTGATGAACAAACAGCGACCATTTCATTAGAAAAAACATTTAAGCCCATCACTGATCCGTTGAATAAGCTAGTAGAAAAACAAGAGAACAAAAATGATTTTACTCGAATTAATATAAAACGTAAAGATGGAAGATGATACCTTAGAAGACAATAAAGATGAACTATTAAATTATACGCCAATGAAGGCTCGAAAATTATTTGAAGATACTCCAGTAGTGACAAAACAAAAAAATCTATCAGACACCTACGAGGATGAGGCATTACACACTCCTGATGTTGTATTTAGGGATATTATAAAATCACCAGAGAATAATCATCATGCACTTCAACATTTTAGAAAGACTTATGGAGATGTGGCTGGTAAATACATTTATTTTATATTATCGAATAAAGATGATAAGCTTATCGATAATATTTACGGATTACGTTATGATAATGCTGCTGATAGATTATATGTAGGTAATTCAGTTGTTTACATTAAGCATAACGATATACAAGTCAACGAAAAATGGTATGACGAGACATCAGGTTTATATGAGCTTTTAGTAAAACAGATACCAAAAAATTTTTCGGAGCAAGACATGCGTAACTATTCAGAAATTGTAACATCAACAAACGCTAATAGACGGAATTATGACTCTCAGGGTCAAATTCAAGGAACTAAAAGTTTTAAGTATAAAAATATCATTAAGAAACATCTATACCCATCGGCTCCTGCTTCTGGTGGCGGTCTAGCATTATCACGAGTAACTGATAATCCCATAGACTATGTGTACTGGAATACAATCGACGAACTTTGTGACAGATTACGGCTGTTATGCGCATCACGTGACGCGGGGAATTTCAGCCACCAAAATGAGATAAATAGTTTGATACAAGAATTAAGAGAAGAAAATATAATATACTGAAAACCGGACCTGTTTCTAAACAGACCAGTATTAAAGCGATCAAAACCAGTATTAAACAGACCTGTTTCTAAACAGACCAGTATTAAACCGATCAAAACCAGTATTAAACAGACCTGTTTCTAAACAGACCTGTTTAGATACAGACCTGTTTAGATACAGACCTGTTTAGATACAGACCTGTTTAGATACAGACCTGTTAGATACAGAGCTGTTTAGATACAGACCTGTTTAGATACAGACCTGTTTAGATACAGACCTGTTTAGATACGGACCTGTTTAGATACAGACCTGTTTAGATACATACCTGTTTAGATACTACAGACCTGTTTAGATACAGACCAGTATTAAACCGAGCTGTTTCTAAACAGACCTGTTTAGATTTTATATTTATTATAAGTAATTACTAAAATTACAACATTAACCATTGAGAACTCAATATGAACGGCATAGATAGTTTTGGAAGTCCTCTCTTCAAAAATTATCAAGATTCATATACATCACATAATGAATCAATACTTCAATGTAATGTCGGAAATAATTGCTTCGATGCAAAACAAAGACGAATTGTGAATGTCGGGAAACCTATAAATAAGCAAGATGTTGTGAACTTGGAAAGTCTTGGACAGTGTTTGTCATTAGATGATAAAGAATCATACTTTGACGCAAAAAATAAAAAAATAAGTAATGTAGCAAGTCCAGAATTTTCTACTGATGCTGTGGATTTATACACCCTTATCAATCATGTTAGTGATAAAATCAATAACACTACTGAAATATTTAACGAGGGTCTGAAAAAATTAAATGGTTATTTTCAAATATCAATACGTAATACACTACCAACACAATTTTATAAAGATCCAACTACTGATTTTGCATGGTATATATTGGAAAATAATCCAAGAGTTTATGTATTTAGATTCCCAATCTCTGTGATGATACATCATTTAGATACTAAACCAACATGCTGTGAGGTCTTCAAAAACGATACTATTATAGATAAAAAGAAACTTAATACATTAAAATCAAACGATTATTTAACGTTTGGTATTCCTAAAAGTTTCATGACTACAAACTCTGATTCCATGTTACTATATGTTGACATTGGTATAAAATATAAATTAATAGATGGATAAAAAACGAATTGTTGTTGTTGGGGCGATGGTCGCTGGTTTAAGAAAACTAAAATATTTCCCAACAATAAGCGAGTTTTAAGAACCTTTGAGATTAACGGACTGTATGAAAAAAAATATATATGTACTCACCAGTTTTTTATCCAGGTTGACACTAGTTAAATAATTAAGCTGATATTTAAAGGTTTGATCGGATAAACTCAGGAAAAAAAGAATTTAGGATAATTTATCAAACCTTTACGTTGAATTTGTTCACGCTTTTGCTACTGTTGGTTATTGACTTTTAATTGATGAAAATTGCAATATGCGTTAAATCACCTCAATGGCGGGAAAAGTAGAAAATGTTAAGTTCACTACACTAAATCACATATGGTTCACTTGTAATTATCAATATGAATTCAAAATTAAACTTGATTATCAAGATAAAAATCGATTAGAAATTAAACTTTAACACATTGTTAATAGAAAATAAAATGTTGAAGGCCATGCGCTTCAACATTGAAAAAAGTTGAAAAATTGAAACTTTTGAAGATGAAAACAGAATCACTGACTCGACAACGTTTTAATTATATTTTAGATTGATTAATTAAATCAACCGAAAGAAAAAGATCCATTCAGATCGAGAAACGAATTAATAATAATAAAAAGAAAAAGTTATGAACTCATAACTGGCCGGCCGGTAGCCGACCTGTTTAAAAAATGAGTAAACAAGAGACAACGTTGAGTATGATTGGTGGATTCTTGGTATAGTCAGTTAGTACCAACTCATTATTAATTAAAATTACTAAAGAAAAAAAGTAAAAACAGTAACTTTGTGAAATGTCCCTAACATAAGTCGCCCCCCCAAATTCGATAGAATTTGAGCCTACCTAAACAAAAAGGGAAAAATTCAGTTACATGGGACCGAACAAATTGAAAATGTCAACAATGTACATGAAAGAAGAGAAAACAAAGAATATTTGAAATCTAACGGATAAAATATTTGAATTCCAAAAAAAATAAATAAATGGGGGAGCGAAGGATAAAACGGGATTACTCGATCGACCCACGCAATGGAAGCAGTCTGGCGACCGCCCGAGTAACTACTTGCTGATCCGCAAGTTTTAAATCGGCAACACGAGGTATACCGTCTGCAGACATGTGAAGTCTGATTATACGACCAATAGGCCAAGAAAGTGGGGGAGTTTGATCCCCTTTTACTAATACGACATCCTCAACCTCAGGGGTGGCGGCAGGCGTTTTTCATTTGTTTCTTTGAATTAAAGTATTTAAATACTCTTTAGACCAACGCTTCCAAAAACTTTGAACCAAGCGTCGCAGGTTCAGCCAACGGTCACGAACGGGCTGTTCACAAGGTGGGTAACGTTCGGGCAACGAGGTCAAGAGAGTGCCGGTAAGAAAGTGTCCAGGGGTTAAATAAGACGATGCCTCAGAAGGATCAGCAGGCAGATCGCACAGTGGGCGACTGTTCAACACCGCTTCAATGCGGGCTAATATCGTGAAATAATCTTCAACGGAATAGGAAGATTCCTTGAACATGCGTTTGAGGAGCGATTTGGCGGATTTGACGCCAGCTTCCCATAAACCCCCGAACCAAGGTGCATATGCACAGTTGAAATGCCATTGTACACTTTTAAGAGACAAATAATCGGAAATATTCTCGCGATTTTCTTCCAAAAAAATAGAAATTTCATTTAAAAGGCGTGAGGCGCCAAGAAAATTCCGACCTTGATCGGAATATATGTCGGATGGAAGACTCCGACGAACTACAAATCGATCCAGTGCTGCTAGAAAGCATTGAGTAGTGAGTTCTGAAGCGAACTCAAGATGGACACATTTTGTGGAAAAACACACAAAAATACAGAGATAACCTTTTGTTAAACGAGGTTTACGTGGGTTGCCGGATTTAACAATGAATGGACCGGCGAAGTCGACTCCGGTATGAGAAAATGGTTTCGAGGGGGTGACTCGAGATTCGGGTAAAGCTGCCATTTGAGGCGTGAAGGGCACAGCACGAAATCTGTAGCATGTGAGACAGTTACGGATCACTTTCCGAACGAGACCCCGAAGCCCGGGAATCCAATAAATAGCTTGAACAGAAGCTTGGACTGCTCTGGGCCCAGAATGAAGAGAACACAAATGAGCATGAACGCATATTAATTGGGAGATGTGTGCCACTTTGGGCAACACAATGGGGTGCTTGGAAGCTGAAGAGAGTGGGGAGTGGTTGAGGCGACCACCCACTCTAATTATGGAAGATGAATCTAAAAACGGACTGAGCGAGCTGAGACTGCCTTTAAGAGCTTTATGAGCGGATAACAAACGAATTTCGGAGGAATAATAATATTTTTGAGTTGGATGAATGATTTTGATTTTCGCAAAATCTAATTCAGTGACGGACAACGGACCAGAAATGGGTTCTAGATGATGTAGGCGTGCTTTACACTGTTTGATGAAACGAAGCATCCATGCGACTACTCGGATCAAACGCGTCCATGACGAAAAGCGAGAAAATAATTCTAACATTTGATCCGGAGTAATTAAATTGGCTGCGAGAGCCAAGGGTTTAATTTCGGGCAGCTCAGCAATATTGGAAATTGTATCCGTAAAAGGAGGGGGCCACTGACTGAGAGGCTCCGAAATTAGAGATGGTCCGTGAAACCACAAGTTATGTTGAGTAGATTTGCAAAACTGATCAGGGGTCAGTCCGCGAGATGCGATATCAGCAGGGTTGACAGAAGTATGAATATAAGACCAGCACATTTGTTGAGTAATTTGTTGAATGGCTACAACACGATTGGCAACGTAAACTTTGAGTAAATGTGGAGGAGTGTTGAGCCAATATAAAACGATGTGAGCATCGGTGAATAAAAGTGGGGGAATTTTGAACAAATTCGGCATAGTTTGACGGACAGACGAGACGAGTTTGCTAAGCAGAAGTGCTGCGCAGAGTTCCAGGCGCGGTATGCTCAGGGTTTTTAATGGAGCTACCTTAGTTTTAGCAGCAAATAAATTTGATGTTATTGAGTATCCATTATCACAACAGAGATAAAGCACAGCTGCGTATCCAAGCTGACTCGCGTCAGAGAAACCGGCCAACCATACCGACCTACTTTCTAAAGGAGCAATGAAACGGGGAATGCGAATTTGAGCTACGAGATACATGTTTTGTTGATGGAGGTCCCAAATTTGACGAATATGTGGAGGTACAGGGTCGTCCCACCCTGAGTGGTCTAACCATAACTTTTGCAGAATACACTTCAAGCTAAAAGTAATAGGTGCTAAAAAACCCAAAGGATCATACACTCCTGCCACATGTGAAAGCAAAGTGCGTTTTGTCAAAACGTTTTCGAATGATTTAAATTGAAATAGAAAACTATCTGTGTTTGGGTCCCACAGCAGCCCAAGTATTTTGAACACTATCTCCGTTTCGAACATAAATGGCGTCTCGATGTGATCTACAGGGAGATCAGCTAATATGGAAGGATCGTTACTAGTCCATTTTCGCAACTCGAAACCTCCCCTACTCATTAAAGTTTGTAATTGTATCATTAAAGTTTTGGCTTGTTCAGGAGACGAAGCACCAGTAATGATATCATCAACGTAAGTGTTGTGCAAAAGGGCTTGAGAAGCCAAAGGATAATGATTGCCTTCGTCGATAACTAATTGTTTTAGGCACCTTTGTGCAAGAAAAGCGGAAGGAACTAAGCCGTATGTTACGGTATTTAGTTCAAATTCAACGACATCGGATTCAGTGAATGGTCGGTAAAATTATGCTGATAAGTACGATCTTCTGGACGTACCAAAATTTGTCGATACATTTGACGTATATCAGAACACAAGGCTATTGCGTTAAAACGGAATGAGTAAAGGATATCCGAGATATCGTTTTGTAATTTAGGACCGGCCAACAATAATGAATTTAAAGAAATTTTGTTATAACCTGGGTCCGAGGCGTTAAAAACAACACGTAATTTGGTGGATGTACTAGTGTCCTTAGTGACACAATGATGGGGAATTATATAACCTGATGAGTTAGTTGCCTTTGACATGTGACATAATGAAATGTATTCATCCATGAATTCGGTATACGCCTTGTATTTTTCTGGAAATTTAGACAATCTTTTTTCCAAATTAATAAAGGAAGCGAGTGAACGCTCCTTGTTGAAAAGGGCAGGGAGGCTGCCCGGACGAAACGGAAGAGCGACAATGTATCGACCCGTTGAGTCACGCGAATGCGTGTCTTTAAAATGGCGTTCCGCCAAAATATCTGAAGGATTTGAGGGGATGGAAACCGAAAATTCTTCAGTTTCCCAAAAATTTTGTAAGTGATCACTTATTTGAGCAGTGCTCAGAAGTGAAATGGGTTGAGTAGGGGGGTTGCCCTCAACAGGACCTATAATTAACCACCCAAAAATACTGTTTATGGCGGAAGGGAATCCCTGAATAGTTTGAGAATCCGTACATGACAATATAGAGGGGAACAAATCTGCCCCTATTAAGAAATCCACGGGGGACGATTTATAAAATTGGCTATCTGCCAATTTGAGTGACGTGAAGCGACTGATGACTTCTTGAGACAATTCAACTGAAGGTAAATTTAACGAAATAGTAGACATGACATATGCAGTTGTAGAGACTTTTATGTCAGAATATTTTGACTTTAAAATACACGAAACCGTACCATGACAAGAGGTTTCGGTGGCGCCAATACCAGAAATTTGAGTTGAAGTGGGTTTAATAGGTAAACCCAGAGCACGACAACATGATAATGAAATAATTGACACTTGGGAGCCAGGGTCCACAAGTGCCCGAACAGAAAAATAATTACCACTGGGGGTATTAATTAAAATTTGAGCTGTGCCCAGTAAGACCCCTTGTGGGTTTTGGGCATATGAAGTACATGACAGCGCCGGGATGTCGTTACCGGTGCTGTGAGGGGGTTGAGTGATTGAGTTTGAGGGAGACGCATTCAAGTCCGAAACGGTGGCTTTGGTTGCCGACGTGACCGGTGATTGAAACCCAGGATGAAGGGTAGTGTGATGTTGATTAGAATCACACTTGCGACATACATTTTTAGAAGCACATTGGCTTCGGAGATGAGAACCTAAACAATTGAAGCAACGAGTAAGTGATTTTAAATATTGATATTTATTCGATAATTCCATTTTTAAAAATGAAGGACAAGCTGCGAGATTATGAGGGCAGCGAATACATTTTGAAATCTGAGAGTTTTGTTTAAATGAAGAAATTTTATTCGTGTTGTGAGCGGTGTTTACTAAAAATGATTTGGGTTTATTTGTTTTTGGAAACGTTGAGCTACTGGTGCGAGTAGTGGGTAATTGCAACTCTAATGAGCGAAGCTGATTAGTAACAAACGTGATTAAATCCGTGTATGACGGAATCTCCTTGTCTGAATGACGTAATTCAAATTCACGGCGCATATTAGTGTCCAGATTATTTAGTGTTAAGTTGAAAAAAATGAAATCAATTAAATCTGGTAAATCCATAGAGCGAATAGATTTTACTGCAGTTTCATGAGTGGTGAGAAATGAATTTAAATTATTTAAATTAGACAAATGGGTTGTCTTGAACTCTAAAATTTTTTGTAAATAAAAACTGGCTATGCGCCTTTTGTTGTTGTAGCGAAAACGTAATGCTTCGTATGCTAATGGATAGTTTTCGCTAGTTAAGGCAAACCCGGAAATCACAGCTGCCGCATCCCCTTTCAACGAGGTTTTAAGGTAACGAAATTTGCAAATGTTGTCCATATGTTTTGAATGGACAAGGCTGTCAAATATGGAAATAAATTCCAACCAAGAATCTATATCGCCATTGAATTGGGGTAAATTAATACGAGCTAAACTGTTATCCTGTTGAAGAGGTTTGATTGAATCAACCGATGTTGAATCAGAAACTTTGTCTGGCATTAACGCCTTCAATTTGTGGTAATGCAGCTCGATTGAAAATGTCAACTGATCGTAAGCTATTTGAGCTGAAACTGTTTCGATTCGCTTACGTTTTTCTACAGCAGAATTAAATTTCAAAATATCACTTTGAATTATTTTATGATTTTCAATGAAGGATGGCAGTTTTTTATATAATAATTCACACTGTAAGAAATCTGCTTGTGTAAGACCCCTTACAGTGTCATAAATTGCGTTTACTTGCGCAAAGGCATTTTCACGATGAAGGACTAGGTTTTCCTTCACTGCTTCCATGGTTTCTCCATATTGGAGTAAGCTGTCAATAACTTGTGCCATACTTGAATGAAAATGCAAATAAAATTGAAAAAAGGAATAATATTAATTGATGAAGGATTGATAAAACAATCAAATGACTTTAAATAATTAAAATATTATTGATGAGCGATACGTTGATGATTTCAATCGAATTACAGAACCACTGAAATTAAATTTGTTTAAAATCAAAAGAAAATTTTTAATAAATTAGAGCAAATCAGCAGAGTTACCCGGACATTCAGTATTATATATGAATTGAAATTTGTTTTGAAAACCTCGAATACTTGAGAGTGAATGAAAATCAATGAATGAATAATGAATTTATTTGATACCCAAGAATAAACAATTTAAACTTTTTAGAATACAAGTGAATTGAAATAAAAGTATGAAATTAATTAATTTAAAAAAAATCAATCAAAGTCAATAACCATACGAAATTTACGAATTTTCCCTATAAGAAATTGAAACTAATTAAATCAATTGAGTATTAAATAATATTGAATTAATACGAAATTTTAATCAAATGCGATTTAATTAAAAGAATTTTAAATTTTTTCAGAAAAATTGAAATTAACAATTAAAGTCAAAAAAAAGTAAATTATTTACATTTATTTTTGAAATGTCATTTAATAAATTTTGACAATTAAAAAATACAATGTAAATATTATGATTTGTGATTTGAACAAAAAAATAGTCAATAGTGACATCTATTTTATGAAAAGAGTAGTTTCTTATTATAAGTCAAATCATGAATATCAAAATGACGTCGAATATTGTTTTTCAAAGAAGCATGAACTATTACGTAATTGTTTGTCAAGAACAAAAACACGTGATTATTTGAATTGAATGAAAAAACGTATATTTGGCTTGAAGTGACCAAAAATGTTGGGGTGATGGTCGCTGGTTTAAGAAAACTAAAATATTTCCCAACAATAAGCGAGTTTTAAGAACCTTTGAGATTAACGGACTGTATGGAAAAAAATATATATGTACTCACCAGTTTTTTATCCAGGTTGACACTAGTTAAATAATTAAGCTGATATTTAAAGGTTTGATCGGATAAACTCAGGAAAAAAGGAATTTAGGATAATTTATCAAACCTTTACGTTGAATTTGTTCACGCTTTTGCTACTGTTGGTTATTGACTTTTAATTGATGAAAATTGCAATATGCGTTATATCACCTCAATGGCGGGAAAAGTAGAAAATGTTAAGTTCACTACACTAAATCACATATGGTTCACTTGTAATTATCAATATGAATTCAAAATTAAACTTGATTATCAAGTTAAAAATCGTTTAGAAATTAAACTTTAACACATTGTTAAATAGAAAATAAAATGTTGAAGGCCATGCGCTTCAACATTGAAAAAAGTTGAAAAATTGAAACTTTTGAAGATGAAAACAGAATCACTGACTCGACAACGTTTTAATTATATTTTAGATTGATTAATTAAATCAACCGAAAGAAAAAGATCCATTCAGATCGAGAAACGAATTAATAATAATAAAAAGAAAAAGTTATGAACTCATAACTGGCCGGCCGGTAGCCGACCAGTTTAAAAAATGAGCAAACAAGAGACAACGATGAGTATGATTGGTGGATTCTTGGTATAGTCAGTTAGTACCAACTCATTATTAATTAAAATCACTAAAGAAAAAAAGTAAAAACAGTAACTTTGTGAAATGTCCCAAACAGTTGTGAATGAGTTACATAAACCAGCTCGGCATAATTATCCAAGAAGGCGTGTAATCATTAAGGGACTCAATGATTTATTTCAAGCTGATTTGGTAGAAATGATTCCCTTTGCAAGACAAAATACCAACTTTAAGTATATTTTGGTGGTCATCGATTGCTTCTCCAAATATAGCTGGGCTATGCCACTAAAGTCCAAGAGTGCGGTGGATGTCACTAATGCCATGGAACAGATTATAAAAGACCGAACACCGAAAAACCTTCAAACTGATAATGGTACGGAATTTTATAATGAAAAATTTAAGAGATTGATGAAAGAGTACAACATAAACCATTATTCTGTATATTCAACTAAAAAGGCGTGTATTGTGGAGAGATTTATACGCACACTGAAATCGATGATGTACAAACATTTCAGTTTGTATGGTAATTATAAATGGATAAAAGTATTACCGGAATTGATTAAACAGTACAATAATTCATACCATCGGACAATTAGGATGAAACCATCGCAAGTCAATCAACAAAATGAAAAACGGGTTTTAAATGATTCGTACAATCATATTAAGGTGGTGGGTCCAAAACAAAAATTTACAGTTGGTGATCATGAAAGGATAAGTAAATTTAGAACGGCGTTTGCTCGTGGTTTTCATCCATCATGGACACCAGAAATATTCACCGTTCGCGAGGTGAAACTTACAAATCCATGAACATATTTATTGAAGGATTACAACAACGATGATGTAAAGGGTGGTTTCTATGCTGAAGAATGACAAAAAGTTCACGATCCAAACATTTATTTAGTGGAAAAGGTCTTAGCTAAACGTGGATCTAACGTTAAAGTCAGGTGGTTAGGTTTTGATTCATCACATGATTCATATATTGACAAAAAAAGTCTTATTTCATAGTGGACCGTTTTTATGAACATACTTGTGATTTATAAAAAAAAATAAAAAAAATCACATTGTAAAAATATAATTTTTATTGTAAGTTTCTTATCTTATCATATAAAAAAAAAAAAAAAAAAAAAAACAGTGTTGTATTATAAATATTTAAAAATAAAAATACATAGATTTTATAAAATGATTTTTTATTCAGATATTTCTGATGTATTTAACACAAAACTTTCATTTTCATTATAATTAAAATTTTCTAAAACAGGTCTAATCAAACAATACGCACATTAAAATATTCAGTGTAAATCATCTCCGAATTTTGAAACAGATCAATATGATTTTATAGTGACATTGTACCCCATAATTGTAGTGAATTAAAATAAAAACCATTTTTTTTCAAAAATATTCATCATATATATATATATATATTTTTTTTTAAATATCAAAACATAAACTTTACATATATTTTTTTTAAATTTTGAATAACAATTAAATATAAGAATGATTTGTTTAAGATTTTGATGTTCTTGAACATAGTCATCATCATCATCATCATCACTATCACCATCGTCTTCGAATAGGCGCAGTCTCAATTGGTGACTTCTACCAATTTTTTCCTCCACCCTCAAATAGCCGCATTTCGTGTTAAATAATTTTAGCATGTTATCAGTCATCACCACAAACCTGGTTGGTAGAAAAACTCCCTCCTCTGTTTTTTCCTTCCCATCCAAGCATACTTCCAGTGTTGCTTTTATTGATGATCCAAATTTTGTTTGAATCCGCTCCAATTTTCGTATTTTAATTTTTTTCTTTAACGGTAAATCATCCATTTTAATGCATGATATCTTACAACTAAACAATTATCTAATAATTTTAATTCTTTTTTATTCATTATGTTTGATATTGCCATCATGTAGAGCACCTTTTTTATATGATTACCACCACTCCAAAAATCCCCCACCAGCAGAAATTATTATCTACATGTAAGATCAAATGCGATTCAAACAAGTTTAAACATGTATTTTTATCATGTAAATTTCAAGTGTCATATTACATTGCTGAATCATCTTATTTTATTATAAAAATATTAACATCCGGTCATGTGTCTTGAATTTTATCATGTATATTTAAAGTGTCAAATTACAATATTTTTCAAGGTTTGATGTTATCTATTTCAACATATTCTTGAGAATTGCTGACTCTCATAATAATATTCTTTTCTTGGAATTCAGACTTGTTCATACTTGCAAATTATTATCTAACACGTTCAAGTGTCATATTACATTGCTGAATCATCTTATTCTATTATAAAAATATTAACATCTGGTCACGTGTCTTGAATTTTATCGTGTATATTTAAAGTGTCAAATTACAATATTTTTTAAGGTAAGATGTTATCTATTTCAACATATTCTTGAGAATTGCTGACTAATGTACACGTGTAAAATTATTTTAAGATCAAAGTCGATTCAAACAAGTTTGAACTTGTAACAGGATGATGATATCATATTTTTCAAGGTCAAATGTTATCTATTTCAACATATTCTTGAGAATTGCTGACTAATGTCAACGTCCCGCCCCCGTTCACTCTCCGTCAAGCACCACTATTGGTCAAAGCCAATCCCCCGTTTAGCCATTCCTCCCCCCCACCACACCTCCGCCATCTTGATTTACTATTGGTCAATGACGTCATCTATCCCCTCCAACTTCGCATTCAACCGAGGTTTCCATTATTCACCTAGGTTTGCCCTTTTTGGAAAAGTGTACCATTCTTTTGGGCCAGAACCGGCATGACTATACTACTTCTAACTAATCTTCCTTTTATATCTTCGTATGGTGTATCGCTAGGATATTTTACTAAATCGCCTATTTGTTCCAATACATCAAAATCGATTTTCGGGATAATTGTTTGAAATTTAGTGAGGCTAGTATTTATTTGTGCTCGTGCGAATACGGCCTCTATTTGACAAAATCATAGATCAGGGTCTTTTTTCCAGAAGGGTGGAATTTTATCGACAGCAGAGAATGCAGAAACATGTATGTTTGAAGCCACATCACCTTGGTTTGAATTGCCTCGAGGTTCTGGTGGTGGTGGTGGATCCATTTTGTATTATACCTAGTATATTTTGGATTAAAAAATCTAAAGATATATTTGGTATACAAAATTTATAAAATACAAATAATATAATAATTGTAAAATACAAATAGTTTTTTCTTTTTTTTTTATTGTTTAACGTTAAAATTTGCAACAAGAAAATTTTTTTATATTGCAAAATGGAATAATGAATATGATTTTTATTGAAAATATAGATTATGGATTTTTAATATTTATTTTGATTAAAATTTTTTTGTTTTGATTCACCTTACGTTTTTTTTCAAATTTAAATTTAAATAATTTTTTATTTTATTAAAAAGATTGATTTGTTATAGTTATTCAACGGGTGTTTTCCTCGTTTTGTACATTTATTTTTAATGAAAATAACGGATAATAATTTTGTTCAAATGACAATATTTTTATTAACGTATTTCAAAATTTAACGTAAGATATATTATTTTTGTTATGACTGAACTTTTCAAAACTATATTCAAAAGTACTTTAGTGTGATTTTTCTACTTATTTTATATTCCAATACAAACAAAATTTATATATCCCTTAAATGCATACTGTTGCCAAATGGAAACAAAGTATAAAGTTTATTATTTAAACATGTAGGCACGAGTTTTATGTGTGAATAATACTTGTTGTCGTTTAACAACATACTGATACTGATAAACAAATCAAAATTTGACCGCTGGGTGACAGTTAATCCATCAATAACATAAAATTTAAATGTTATACGTTAGCAATTCGTAACCTATAATTTATGCAAATTTCAAGAGCTATTTTTCACCGGATTTTTAATTTTTTTTTTTAGTAAAAAAATATTTTTTACTTCAATATAGGTTTGACGTAAATTAGGTATCTATAAAAAATTAAGCAGAATTACGGTTCAAATGTAAAAAATTAGGAATGTTGCTAATTAGCAACATTGTGTAATTTTTCGTAGTATTTATTTGTTTTATTTGTTCGTCTTTGTATTTGTAGAATGTCAAGCAAAAATATTCTAACACATAAAGATATCGAAGATATTTTACATAATCTTTCGGATAGCGTAGATGGGCTAGATTTGTCGGACACAGATAGTGTTAATGATCCAACGTTTGACCCAAATATAGAATACCCGGATTTGTCAATAGATGAGCAAATGTGTTCCACTAAAGTTAGGCACTATCTCAAGCAGTATCTGCCTATGAAGCCCCATAAATGGGGATTTAAACTCTTTGTTTTAGCTGGTGTTTGGGGATTTGCCTATAAATACTAAATTTATTCTGGCCAAGAAAACCTGAAAACACGACCTGAAAATGAACCAAACTTAGGAGCGGCTGCGAATATCGTCATTCGATTATCGCGAGAAATACCCAAAAATATGAACTATAAACTTTATTTCGATAATTACTATACTACACTACCTCTTATGAGCTATTTAGCTAGACAGGGTATCTATTCTCTGGGTACCGTACGGTTCGCAAAAACAGAATTCCTAATAATAAACTGCCTGATGAAAAAACTTTCAAAAAGCTAGAACGGGGTGCAAGTGTGGAATATGTTACCTCATTTGACGGTGTCGAAGTTACATCTCTTGCTTGGAAGGATAATAAGTGTGTGAATCTCCTTTCGACTTTTGCTGGGACAAATTCAACCAGCAAGGTTAAACGTTATGATCGAAATGTAAAAAAGACCATTGAAGTAGACTGTCCGTATGTCGTTCAAGAGTATAACCGCCATATGGGGGGCGTAGACTTAATGGATAGCTTACTTGGGAGATATTCCATTCATTTAAAAAGTAGAAAATGGTATCTCAGAATATTCTACCATTTGGTTGACCTTACAATTGTTAATTCATGGCTGTTGTATAAGAGAATTATGCATGAAAAAGGAAGAGAATCGGATATAATATCCCAATCTAAATTTCGAATGGACTTAGCCTATTGCTTATGTAAAATTGGATCTACTTCTGGTACTAAACGCGGAAGACCGAGCTCCAGCCTAGAAAGAGAAATTGAGGCAAAGAAGCACAGAGGCCCTACTCAACATGTTCCACCAAAGGATGTAAGGGTGGATCAGATAGGCCATTGGCCTGTCTTTACAGAAAAAAGAACACGTTGTAAATTTCCAAGATGCACGGGATACACTGTATAGTGAAATGCGATAAATGTGGTGTAGGCTTATGCTTAAATAAACACAATAATTGTTTCAATAATTTTCATATGTAAATGTATGTGTAAATAAATAAATGCACAATGTTGCTGATTAGCAACAAACCCTTTAATGGAGAGAAAGGGTGTTTTAATTTTTTTCCCGATTTTTTTTCTATTTTTCCCATAAACTATATAAGATTTCCTACTAGTTTTCATTTTTTAATTACATTTTAAAAAAATCATGCATTTAAGGGATATATTAGTATGTGCTTTATGTACTTACAAATTTTAAATATGATCACGTCGGTTCGTCACCACTCTTATGTTTTGGCTTTTGTTTTACTTAGTATTTAATACTAAGGGTGACCATATTTCTAATTTTTATCTATATTTTTCGTAAGCCAGGCAAATACAGTACACACGTGCTAACATACACAAAACAACTTTTTCAAGATGGAATACAATTATTTATTATAACTTTTTAAACACAATATTTCATATACATTAATTCTGTTTCAATAATTATATTATACAAAAGATAAATTTGTTAATTCTATTTGTATTCTGATCAGATTTCTCAAATATATATGTAATTATTAATTTTGTATTTAATCGATCGATTTCAGAGTTCATGAAGTGAACTCGTTAAAGACATGTCTCCCACTGTACTTCTTGCATGCTTCAGTGTTAAGTGCGCAACGATTACTTTTAGTAATTTTTGTGTGTTATAGTGGGTGCGTTCCGTTGAACGTGTTATTAACATATTTAGTTTCTTATTCTGAAACTGGTGGCGTTACAACATACATGAGTTATTATTTACGTTACATATTAGTATGAATACTTAAAGAGTAAAGAGTAAAGTCGCTTATGTTTTTGTTTTGAATGATGAATTTATTTAGAAACGATTACAGTTACAAACGTATGTAAGTAGACCAGATATTTTAAATAAAAATTTGTTTATTAATTAAATTTACAATTGTACAAAACTTCAAGTAACAACAATTAAAATATGAACAATAATAAATATTCCATTGAAACAAAGTTATCCAGCAACCCAAACTATGTCTAAAAGTTGAGATTACAAGTCTGATTTGTAATTCAAATCATTTGGTTAATATATGTTTCAAAAAACTGATTAATATTGAAGGAATGTGATTTAAACTAACCTTTTTGTAATACAATGTTAGTGAACTGTGAACTACGTTTCCTTTTATCGTTTAGGGTAAATACTATGAATTAATATTATGAGAAATTATTTGGACATAGAAATATTTAAAATAATCTTATAGGCCAATTGAATGACGGTTTGTAAGTGTTGTTGTTGGAAACAGGTCAGAAGTGGTTTTAATCTATGGAGGGTGGTACTCACATTATGGACCTGCCTAGTCCGCTCGTCCGCTCTTGTAAGCGATGTTACTCGTAAATGGTGCACGTTAGGATACTGGTGCCGTGGAATTTTTTTTTCTCAGATGTTTTTCTAGAACTTCGAATGAAAAAAAAATTTTTGCTAAGAAAACGCTATTTTTCAAATGAATTTATTCGTTTGCAGATCATTGTTTAAAAAAAATTTACCCCTACATCTTGTACCTTGTACCTCAAAGAACAAAATTAGCTTTGAAACGTTTCATTTGATCTAATAGTTTTTGCACAACTTCATTTTGCACTAGGTGTCTGAAAAAAAGTGATTGACTTTGCAAAATGTCAATTTATTTAGCAATTTTGTTTCCTATACCCAGATTCAATATTAACTACAGTTACAGCGGTTTAAAAAATGGCGAAAATTCTTCAGTTTTTTTACTCCACGATTCTGATCTTTAATTTGTTTTTATGAAAAAATATAAAAAAATGGACCATAAGTCGGACCTAAACTGTTTATTTATTATTTGTTTATTTAAAGTTGCTTTTTAACGGCGAGGTCATTAACGACTACTATTTACAAAACATTAATTTGCTTAATTTATAAATTCACATTTTTAAGAAGGGAGATGGTTCGAAGACATTGTTCTTGAGACCCAAACTGTGTTAGAACGAACTATTTTTATAAGATTATTCTTTTCAAATTACCTAAACTGTGTTAGAGAGGTCTATTTTTTTAATATTTGTTTTCGAAGCAAATTTTAAAACCGCATCTCGTTAAGTTGAAAATTCGTTAAGAAAATTAATTTAGCAACAAAGAATTTTCGCCATTTTTTAAACTGCTGTAACTGTAGTTAATATTGAATATGGGTGTAAGCAACAAAATTGCTAAATAAAATTGACATTTTGCTCTATCTCAAACTTTGCGGCCTGCTCATAGTCAATCACTTTTTTTCAGACACCTAGTGCAAAATGGAGTTGTGCAAAAACTATTAGATCAAATGAAACGTTTCAAAGCTAATTTTGTTCTTTGAGGTACAATCTACAAGATGTAGAGGTAATTTTTAGAAAATAGCGTTTTGTCGGCATTTTTTTCGCTTTTTTTCGCAAAAATTTGCAACAAAATATTTGGTTTTGTTTTTTTTTTCATTCAAAGTTCTAGAAAAACATCCAAGGAACAAAAAGTTCTACATCACCAGCATCCTAACGTGCACCATTTACGAGTAACATCGCTTACAAGAGAGCAAAAAAAATTTGTGGCTGAATTTGCTGAATAACTCCAGTCCCCAGGTGCCGGGTGGGCGGACTCGGCAGGTCCATAATGAGAGTACCCTCCATAGATTAAAACCACTTCTGACCTATAACCGACAACAACCCGTAAGCCCTATGTAAATTGAATATGTTTTTTGTATTCAATTATACTAGGCAATCTAGGATACGAACGGGGTACAAAATTATTCCGTTTTTGTATCCAGTTATTCCATTTTTCAGCACTGTTGACGATATTCCAACACTCTCTGTATTAGCACAAAAGACCGAAAATTTACTGGTATAACACAGAAGATATACAACAAAGTATGCTACCAGCATTTAAAATACATTATCCGAATTGTAGAATAGTTACAGACTGTACGAAAATAAAGTGCGAACAACGTAGCCTCGTTCTTATAAGGAACCACATGAATTCTAATTATAAATAAGGATACTCAGTGAAATTATCACTAGGAATAACACCTTCTGGATGATAATAATAATTATAACAATAATAATCTTTATTCAAAATAAAAACAATTTACAATTGTATTAAATGCGTCAAAAAGAAAAAAAAATCAAGAAGCTTATATAATCCTAAACAAGTTGATTTAAAAATATCTATAAACAAAAGGATTTAAATTTAAGATTTATAAAATAGAGTAAGATCCCAGAGCGATAAGACATAACTTATTTTCTAAAAGATGAAACTTTAAGTTCTCAGTAGTGTCTCATGTACTTTGTATACCTGCGTGTTTGTGAAGTTTACCCAGAGAAGGTGACTAAAAATAAGAGTTACTTAACTTAAATTTATATGGCTGATTTCGATATATATTTAATAGAGTATCATTCTCAAATAGTATCGCAAGTATCAGACACTTTCCATGGACCAAAATTTTTGTCAGATGCTTTAAAGCTCCACCAAAAATAAATGAACTTCACTTATTTTTTAATGTCTAATTTTTGAATATGTTATTAAGATTATTACAAAATTATGTTTAGTCAGTCAGACAAATTGAAATGACCAAAAATCCCCTAAACACAAAAATTATTCGGCCGTGAGTACGAGCGCGAGAGCACTATGCGCATGCGTGTCAGAGCGAAGAATTTAAATATTCCAAAAAGTACTTACTGCTTTCGATAAAATATTTTTGCATCTTTAAATAAAATGAATTTCAACATTAAGGTCATAATTAATAATTATTAAAAGTAAAACAATTTATTGCATATATTTGGTAAATTAATTCTTTTTTTCGGAGTAATTGTATTTTATAAAAAATTATTTTTATTTTTTTTTACCAAAGATAACAGTTTTTACATTTTTAAGTAAAACTAATTTAAGTAAAAAAGAAAATATAATCATCGTTATCATCATCAAAATAAGCATTAGAATTTTCATCATTGAGCCAGTCCATTCGAGTCATCATTCTCATCGTCATCATTTATGTTGTTGTCGTTGCTGCCAGCTTCTTCTGTAAAAAACAAATAAAAGAATTGCAAAACATAAAACTACAAATATAAAACAAAAAGTCATTGTAAATCTTAAGTTAAAGTACAGTATCTGGATCTTGAAGTGCTTCACTGACGTCTCCTGGTAATTGGTCACCATCAAATCAATGAAAGTGATACTGGTTTTCTTCTAACGTCCAGCCATTATTTTCAGGGGTAAAGATGGTTGATTGTTTTTCATTTGCATTATTCCATATGCTAGCAATGTAATTAGCTCGGAGATATTGTTGAAATAATTCAGTTTTGCATGGTGGTAAATTGCTAGCATCAAAATTTTTTAAACTTTTTGGATTAAATTCTTCGTTAACATCAGAAACGGTATAATTATTAAACAGCTGAAGCCGGGCTGCATCAACATCAAGTGTGCCAGAAACATTATAAATTTCGTAGATAAACTTTTGTACTTTGTTAAAAATATCCTGTTGTATGTGTACATCGGTAAACGACTCTGGGCTTCCAAATTGCATAAAAACAAACTGATATTCCTGCTTCTTCATCAATATATTAAAAGGTCTTTGTTAACCTTTTTTGAAAAAGGAAGGATTAAAGTCACACCCAGTCAATACATGAAATCCTGGTAAACTTTTGCACAAAGATGGGCTCAAATGCACGTAAATTTTTTTAAAATGAATGTATCTCTGGTTATTTCCGGTGCCTGCGTATAGCCATACATTGGAGTCATCATTTTTCAAATTACCCATATGTCCTAACATAATTATTGCAATATCAGTGTCAGAACATCTAATAATAAAATTTGCTTGAGCATCTGGTTAAAAACATGAAAAACAATTTTTGTGTCAGCTTCTTCATGCTCTGGACAGCATAAACTGTCATCTACACCTGATACAACTTTGTTGTTATCAACGATGTAAGAATGACATTGTTTATAATTTATAAATATCCGTTTATTCTCAACAAAAGGAACCCTTTCATGAGATGCCCAGTGTTGAATAAAGAAATTAACGAGGGCCTGTTTAAAATTGATGTTTTTCAGTTCTTTTAAAAAATCAGACGGTCTAACTTGATCAGGAGCAGCAATATTGAAATCCAGTTGAGTTGATTCTTGGCGAAGAGATCATTCATAATCTTTAATCGAAGGAGTGAAATATTGATCAAAAATAACGTTGACAATAACAAATAACAGTTGCGTTACCATTTGAAGCATTTTTTTGAGATAGCTCCAAAAGTTTTCGGGACATTTTTCATCGTACGTAACAAAAAGAAACCATCAATTAATAAAACATCTATTTGAGCAGGTGGATTGTGCTCTAAACCTTTCTCCAAAGATTTCATCAAGGTGGATTTCTGTGTTTTACAAATGGCCCCATCAAAGTGGCACATAGATAATGGCATCGGAGTAATAGGATAGGATAGAATTTTGGCCATATCTACTTTGTGATCTATAGATATACCAAGGATACGCTCGAAAAGATCTCTTTGCATACGTACCTCTTGTATTTTACCACCTACTTTTGCTTTTTCCTTTTTGGAATTATCCAGTGTAAAGTTTTCCAGTGGTGTTTTCTTAATACTTTTTGCAAATCTGCTAATATCCAATTCACACTCAGAGATAAACGTTTGACGTTTATCGTCACCATTTTTTTCAATATTTAGCAAAAAATTTGCTATGGACTCTGATGCAGCTTTACCTGATGAAATATTGATTAAAAGATCTTTTGGCAGTTGTGAGTCGAATGGATTTATAAATAAATCAAAAGTATCAATAAATTTTTGCAATTGTTTAGTATTATTTTTAATAGAATGATTGGTGAGCTCGGTTGAAACGTCTTGGTCCTTATGCAAGCCCAAATCTTTATACATTGAACTAATTATAGTGGATCTGACATCATGACTCCGGGCCCATCGTTGACGAGCAGAAATTGAATTTGGGAAATGTATTATACCAGTGAGCTTCCTTGCTGCATATGCATTTATTGTTTGTCCAAGAACTAGATCAATTGGTTGTTTAGAAAAACACTCCTGGAAATGTTCGTACAAATTAGGATGAGTTTCGGCAACGTTTAATAAATTAGAGCAGTATCTAACAGTCCAACGAGCATAGTTTGGTTGATTACAGATGAAAAATAAATTTGCGATTTTCGGTAATACGTACTTCAATAGATCAAAATCTCCAATACGAATGCTTCTAGACAGAGTTAAATAATAGTTGATAAGGTTTATTAATTTGTAATTTTGGGATATTTTTCGTAATTCATTGAAAAGGACCGTCGGGTTGATAGTGTTATAGTCAATAATACCGTGCCGAATTAGAGTAAGGCTAAGTAGGTATCTGTCCACGGTTATTGTAAGTTGGGAAGTTAGTTGATTTAATAGACAAATGTGGTCTATCACGGATAATTCTATATCGTCTCTGTTTACTGAGTCCGTGATATTCCTTGAAAATTCGTTGAACGTTAAAAGGTTTTTATTCAATGTTTCGTCGTTTGTTTTTAAATTTGTCACAGTGTCATTAAAGTTTTTAATTGTCGATTCTATTACGTGTATCTGTTCTTGCATTAGAGTGTGCGTTTGTCGTTGATCACTCGTCAAGCTTTTGATCGAGTTAGCGTAAAACTCGTTGTCGCCCGAGTTTGGTATGCCAAAAAGTCATTTAAGGGGATACGACACTCCATTCAGTATTCCACGCTTTACTCGAGCTTCCACTTGAAAGTGATGTGTTAACGTCCTAATGTTTTGTTTGATGTCGGTCATTCGATCCTGAAGTATTTTTAATTCTTGAATACAAAAGAATCGATTCAGGGTTTGTAATGTTATTAAGTGACAAAGGTTCGTAGACTTTTCGTAATATTTTTCGATAAGCTCCAATTGGTCTTCTATTATGGAGAAGTTATAGAAGTTTACTAACTTGTAATTGGAATTACTAAGTGGAGTAGATCCCATTAATTTATAAAAAAGTCCGGAAGTTGAGTTTATTTTAGTTATGTGTGTCTGTCTGTCGGGTGCCAATAACCTTAAAGTAGTGACGGGAAGGTGACTGAGGATTGAGAGCGTTATAAGGGAAATCACGAGTTTGATCATTGTCATAGCTTAGGGTCTCGTTGTGTCTGAAAGGAATGGTTTCAAAAAATCAAAATGGTATGTCCTGAATTTGTTTTTCGTAATTTCTAAAGAGGCAGTATGGTTAGGATGGACTTGTATTATTTTATATGGTCCTTTGTAATTCGGGTTTAGTTTTTTATATTGTACTTTTGATAAATTGTCATATAGTAGTACTAATTGTCCGTTGTAAAACTGGTATTCATTATGATGAGTTTTATCATAATGTTTTTTACTCTGATGTTTGGCTTTTATTAGGTTTTCTTTGGCCGTTTCTCTAATTTTCTTTAATTTCGATGAGATATCGCGGGTAAGTTCATGATAATTCGGCTTTATTTTTGGATTTGATATTGAGGTCGGTACATTAGGCTGAATACCGTATACTAATTTGTAGGGTAACTCACCGGTTGAGGAATGTCGATGAGAATTGTAAGAAAATGTGGCAAGTGAAAGTAGTTCGTCCCAGTCATCATGAGAAACGTTCGAGAGAATCGTTCGTTTTTGGATGGTATGGCCTGCATAACTTGTGGTGTATCGAAAGAAATTTGGTTATTTCCTTAAAAAGTTTGAAGGTGAATTCTGACCCTTGATCGGTCAGAATATATGAGGGGAATCCAAAAATCGTACAATATTTAAGAAAATGGATGGCTGTCGTTTCAGCATTATAATCCGGGATGGCATAAATTTGGATGAATTTAGTTAAGCTATCTTGAATGGTAAGTATAAATCTATTACCATTTCTAGTTAAGGGGAGGGGACCAACAATATCCAGCGCTATTTGTTCATTAAATTCAGAAGCCGTTGTTGTAATCAACATTGGTGATTTGTTTGGGTTGAAAATAGTTTTATTTTTCTGACAGACTGGACAATGTTTCACATAATTTTCAATATCCTTCTTGATATTCTTCCAGTAATAATACTGTCTGATACGATCGTACATTCGATGGAACCCAGGATGTCCTGCTAATGGATTATCATGATGGTCTTTGAGTACAGTTTCGATACTTTCGGGGTTATTTAATTCAATTCTAATATTGTGTAAGACGGAATAATTTAAGTGTCCTAGAAGGTATTCCAAAAGGGGCTTAAAAGTGTCTTTCTTTATATTGGTATAAAATAGGGGCATATTAATAATTGTTAATGTGTTGATTTTATTTGTTTTTCACAATGATACTAATTTAAAAAGGCAGTTGAAAAGTTTTTCATAATTTGTTGAATCCGTATGATTCTGTTTTTTGAACAGGAGGATAATTTTTTGTTCCTGTTGTTTGGAGTTGAGGATCGTTATGTCACCTAACTTGGGGGTTTTTAATTTTTCTATGGAACAGTTTTCATTTATATAGTACGAAAATTTGTTGTTATTGGACAAATCACATGAATAGGGGATTACAAGGTTACTAATTTTTTCGAGAGGTGATGTATTAATGGGGGGGGGGTCTTTAATGTCAAAGGTTTGCTGATGGAATCTTTGGAAATTGGTAAACGTTTTCTTTTGGATTATATTAATTGGTCTACTTAAAGCATCCGCATTTGTATGCTTTTTACCAGGTTTATAAATGATTGTATATGTATATTCCATTAGTTTGAGACGCCAACGGACTAATCGTGATGCGGGATCCTTACAATTCATTAGTCAAGTAAGACTACGGTGGTCCGTAATTATAGAAAATTCTTGGCCCAGTAGATAGGGCCTAAAATGTCGCACAGAATCCACAATAGCAAGGAGTTCTCGCTCTGTAGTAGAATAATTTCGTTCCGCGTTGTTCAGAGTACAAGAATAGTAGGCGATTGGGAGATCAATCCCAAATTCACCTTGGGACAGAATTGAACCTATTGCTTCACCTGATGCATCTGTGCTCAAGATAAAGGGCTTAGTAAAATCGGGGTATTGTAAGATTGGTTTCGTAGTTAAGACGGTTTTAAGAAATTTAAAAGATTTGTCACAATCGTCGGTCCATTTAAATTTTGTATCCTTTTTTAATAATTTATTTAATGGTTTAGAAATTTCGGCAAAATCTTTGATAAATCGGCGGTAGTATTCTACCAGCCCAAGGAATTGTTTAATAGCTTTAGGTGTACTTGGGGTAGCAATATTTCTGATTGCCTCTATTTTATCAAAGTTCGGTTGAACTCCTTTGTTGCTTATCTCGTGACCCAGATAGGAGACCTGTGATTTTAAGAATTCGCACTTGTCTGGTTGTAATTTAAGATTATGCTCCCGTAGTCTCTTGAAGATTTCAACCAAATTTTGATTGTGTTCTTCTAGAGTTTTTCCATAGCAGACGATGTCATCGAGATAAACGAGGGCTCGTTTACCTTGAATTCCAGTGAGTACTGAATTCATCATCCTTTGGAAAGAAGCTGGTCCGTTCTTTAAACCAAAAGCAAGTCTCTTAAAATGATAGTGACCTAAAGGGGTCGTAAAAGCAGTCTTTTCTCGATCTTCGTTAGCCATTGGGATTTGGTGATAGCCTGAAGCCAGGTCCAGGACCGAAAAGTATTGGCTTTGACCAAGTTGGTCCAAAATTGCTTCAATACGTGTTATTGGGTATTTATCCGATATGGTGACTTCGTTAAGCTTCCGATAGTCTACAACGAGACGCCATTTTTTCTTCTGGGAAAAATCTTTTTTCTTGGGCACAACCCAAAGATTTGATGACCAAGGGCTATTGGAAGATTCTATTATATCGTCCTCTAACATTTGTTCGATTTGTTTCTGGACTTCCTCTTCATGAACCTTTGGGTATCTATATGTTTTTGTATAAATAGGGGTTTCGTCAGTTAGTCTGATTTTATGTTCAAAGGATGTCGTGTGAGATAATGAATCGTTTGGGAGATGAAAAATTTCGTCAAAGTTTCTACAAATAGTTATAAGACTTTCGTTTTCTTGGGGCTTAAGGTGTTCCGTCCTTAGATTTTCGATGAGTAGTTTTTGTCGATTTTCGTTTTTTGGTTTCAAAGCAACTGGTAATAATAATTCAGGGTTTTTTAATTCGAGAAATTTTACGTCTATGGGTGTATTTATTGTGACAGGGTTTGAGCTCGTGTTGATTATGGGTACTTTGCTTGTCTTGCGGGAAATTAACATATTTTTAGGTAGCGATAACTGTGAGGGAAGGGAGGTGTTTGTGCTAATGAAGCCGCCATTGAGCTTGTGATCTAGAATATTAATATTTATTTGAACTTTTTTTCGGGGCGCTATTGTGAGTTGTAGATTTTTTTTATTTAGTTTAATTGACCTATCCTGATAATTGATAATAGCTTCATATTTTGATAAAATATCATGACCGATGATTCCGTCATATGGAAAAGACGTTAATAAGCTTCCGTCGATCATAAAGAATAAAGCGTTGAATTTTGTTTCACTCTTTTCAAGCTTTATTTCTGTTTTTCCCATTGTTGGAATAGAATACGTTGTACCTAGGCCAGTGACGTTAGTCATGTGTTTAGGGTCAACAAAAGTATTCCTTGTATCCAAGTGGGTATGTTTGACGATGCTTATAGAAGCTCCGGTATCAATTAAAAATGATAAGTATTTTTTTTCCGAGTTCGGTGATTTAAATTCAATCGTAAAATTCTGGTTTGAGTATTCTAGTGGAATTTTGACGTCTTGAAAAGTTTTTGGTCCTGCGATACAACGTTTATCGAGGACAGATTGTAGTTTAAATGATTTATACGGGCGTTTTGGTTTTGCCTTATAGAGTCGCTGTGCATTTTTTTTTCGGCACTCGTGTACCAAATGGCCAGCGTTTCCACAAAAGTGGCATAGCTTCGTTTGATTTTTGTAAGGGGGTTTGTTTCTTTGGGGGTCGTAGTTTTGATTTGGTCCTCGTGAAGGGTTTTGGTTATACTGGGGCTTAAAATTTCGACTGTTTTGTGGACTATTTGATTGATAATTTCGGTTTTGATTGGGATTTTGGTATTGTCTAGGATAATTTGGGTGTTGGCTGTAAGTATGATTTGAGTTAGAGTTATTGAATCTTTGTCGGCGTTGCATGTTAACGAATTTTTCCTCCTATAACGCAGTTGAGTAAGCCTCATTAATGGATTTAAAGTCCTTTAATCTTAAGACTCGAGATATCTCTGCATTGCTATGAAATACAAATCGTCTCAATCCTATTTCTTTTATAAAGGCCTTTTTTCCATTTATTTCAGTAGCATCGGAAGTCGATATTTGAATAGCTATCAGACATCGATTCGTCAACTTTTCAAGCCTTACGAAGTATGTGGTGATATCTTCGCTCGGTCTTTGCCTAGAAGTTTCAAGATCCTCCAATAATTGGGAAATATGTGTGTGATCTTGATATAGGATTTGTAAGCTACTTTCTAGCTCTGTAAAATCCGAAAGTTCACTAGTATTAAGTCTTGCTTTGACTTCTGGTGAAATTTTGGATAGTATGTAAGCGAATAAAAGGGGTTTTTGGATTTCACTAGCCAACTGTATCGCATTTTTAGCGTGAGAGATAAAATGACTATATTCATCCCGATCACCATCGAAGTTAAAAATCCAATTGAAGGTTGTTCATACAAAGTACTTTTACTTTCTGATGAACTTTCACCACCTGGCATGTTTGCGTCTGTTAGATTAAGTTTTCTTGTAGTACTACGAGTTATACGTGCTGGGCTATTGAGGAACATATAATTATAGTGTTGCGGGAATTAATGTTTTGGTGAGGAAATTGAGAAAAAAAAAAGAAACGAATTTTTTCTCTTCCCTAAATTTAAATACTTAATTGTTTCTCGACTTGCGTCGAGAACAAGAAGTAAGCCTCAGCCAAAATTCCTCGCAACCCCCAGAACACTCGGATTAATATTTACCAAATCAAAAAAAAAAAGAAATATTAAACAGTGTCACTAAAGGGAAACATCCCGGTCTGAAAATAAAACCGAAACAGATCAAACTGCGTGCTAGGCCCAAAGATAACGCCTAAGGCGATTACCCCCCAGAAAGTATTAACAATACAAATAAAAAAAAGTCTACGTTTAAAAATAAAAAAAACTATAAAGTTTGTTTATTTGATTAATTCCAAAAAAAATATAAATGTTTGAGTATACATACTTAAGAAAAACATAAATTCAGAAGGCATCAGCCTTGTTTTTTCACTTACATGAATTTTACATGTTGAAATTAAAACCAAAATACAAAGTTTTTGAAAAAATATCTTTCGATATGAATTTAGAAAAAAAATTAACTTATATATAAAATATATAATAAAAATAAAAGTTTCCTGTATGTAATTTGCGATCACTGTGAATCCAGCTCCCTAATTTACATTTTTAAGGGGCTGTGCTCACATATGGGATTCGAAAAGTC
Organism: Chrysoperla carnea; assembly: GCF_905475395.1. NCBI lineage: Eukaryota > Metazoa > Arthropoda > Insecta > Neuroptera > Chrysopidae > Chrysoperla > Chrysoperla carnea. Next base: position 71,694,642 of record NC_058341.1, read on the forward strand.
ACAAAAACACAGGTAGAAAAAACCAATATTAAATTACACAATTTTAAATAATTGAAGAGTGTCTGTCTACACTCTTCAAACTGTGCGTTTTTTAATGAAACGACATTTCACAAAATATTTGATAACATTGTCGTATTGCAAATAAATATGAATTCTTATTAAGAATTAAAAAAAAGAAATATTAAAAATTAATAAATTTAATTATTTTGCCACACACTAAAAGGTGTGTTAAAAATAAAGTGAAGCCATGCTGGAATAAATAATTTAAATTAATTATTCCAACATATTGTTCTTGTGAAAGTTCAAACCCAAAAAAGGCTGAGAGTACTTGAAAAGTTACTAAACTGTGTTTTTTTGTGTACCGACTGGTGGTAATAAAAAGAACTAAAGTTGAAAAACAATAAGGTACAGTCGCAAACAGAGTAAACTTTTCAATACAATATGTACCGTCACAGACAGATTTAAAGTTTGATATTTTACATTATTGTTGCATAATTTATTACTAATTAATTAATTATAATTAGTTTGCCAACAATTTGTAACACTCCCCCGCCCTAAAAAAATTCGAAGAATAAGAAAAAGAGAATAAAGCGGAGAGAGAAGGAAAAAAAAAATTAATTTTGCACTATTTGTGGTTGATAGGGCTTCAGGTGACTAACATGCACACGAGATAAAGTATTATCATTCTCGTCAAAAAGCTCGACCGACACTGGTCCAGTAAAACGTAAAATTCTTTTTGGACCTGAATATCTAGGTTGAAATTTACTGTCAGTATCAAAGGTCGCACGATACTTAGGAAGCTTCACACAGACTATCTGATCCACCCTGTATTTAACATCTACAGTATTACCTTTACGTTTATTTATAATTTGATTCATTTTAACTAATGCTTGTTTAACCTCTTCATGTGTTGGTGGTTTATCTGCCGTAAAATAATTATAAGTTTCTAGCCCTAAATCCAAGGTGTTATTTAAACGTCGTTTAAAAAAAATTTCGACTGGAGAAGTTCCAATAGAAGTATGATAACTATTGTTATATTGAAAAGTAAAATATGGTAAAACTTTAGTCCAAGCTTTATGCTCCAAGGCATATTGCTTTATAATACACGCCATATTAATTTTTAAATTTCTATTTAATCTCTCTGACATATTAGCACATGCGTGATAGCTTGAAATATAAGCTGCTCTAACACCATGATTGAATAAAAAATTTTTGTATTTTTGGGCCACAAAACATTTGGCATTATCACTAACAACACATGCAGGGTAACCAAATTGCATAAAAGTTTTATGAAGAAATTTAATAACCACTTCCGCCGTTGCCCTACGTGTAGAGTATGTAATAGCAAATTTACTAAATGAATCAAGAATAACTAAAATATATTTCATTCCACCATCCAAAGATGGAATTAAAGGACCGATAAAGTCTATGTAAAGCTTATCCCAAATACCAGTGGGAACCGTTGACTTTGTGTGCACATTGGTATTTTTATTATAAGGTTTAAATTGTTGACAAACTGTACAATTTTTAATAAATTCTACAACTTTTTTATATAATAAATTATGATAAAATCTTTTGGCAATTTCTCTATAAGTTTTAGTTACAGCACCATGCTGACCATATAAAGAATTATGATAATATTTAATGACATATTCAAGCATTGAATCTGGTAGACTTATTCGTTTCAATTTATTTCGTCCAACTTCGCGCAGCAAAAGACCGTCTTTAAGTGAAAAGTTATTAACATTATGGCCATTTTTTAATTGATCCATTATGAATTTACACTGATTACAATTCTCTTGTGCAAGCTTAATTGAAAGAAAACCCTGAGGTTCAGTAACTAAAGTATTTAATAGAAAAACCGGGTCGTTTTGTAAAGATTCATCCTTGACCAAATTATTATTGTCAACTAAAGATGGATCTTCACCCGAATAATTACTACCATTATCATTTTTTAATAAAAAATTATTTGTAGAGAAATTACCATTCGAAAACAATCTAGATAAACAATCTGCTGCAGTATTATCTATGCCCTTAATATGTTTCGGTGTAAAATTGAATTTTGACAGTGTCAAAATCCATCTCGAAAGTTTGTTAAATTTTTGTGGTGAATTAAAAAGATACACTAAAGCATTGTTATCGGTTTCTAAGAAAAAATGTCTATCGACAAGGTAGTCACTAAAAGTATTTAATGAAAAAATTACAGCTAAAAGCTCTAACTCATAAGCGGAATATCTCATTTCAGCGGGATTTAATTTTCTAGAACAATATTCAATTGGGTGTAAATTCACATTAATATTTTGCAATAAAACGGCTCCTAGGCCAACAGATGACGCATCCGTTCTCACAACAAAGGGATATTTATCATCAAAAATAGGAAATTTCAAAATTGGTGCAGACGTTAAAGCTTTTTTTAATTTAGAAATAGCCTCGACATGTACATCAGTTATTTTAAATTGAACATTTTTCTTTTTTAATTCATTCAAAGGTGCAACAATAGAACTAAAATGCTCAATATAGCGAGCAAAAAACGCTGCCATTCCGATAAATTTTTGCAATTCCTTTATATTTTTTGGAATTGGCATGTCACAAATAGCACTAACTTTGTCAGGATTAGGACGTCTACCTTCTGATGATATAATATGGCCAAGAATTTTTAGACGTGCCATAAAAAATTTATTTTTATTTGGATTTAAAGTTAAATTAAGTTTTTTAAATCTACTTAATACCTGGTTTAAATGAATTTTATGATCATCAATCGAGCTTGAAAAAACTATAATATCATCGTAATAAATTAAGATACACACATTCAACAAATCGTTAAATTCTTTAATTAGAAAACGATATAAGCATTGAGAACTAATATTAAGTCCAAACGGACAACAAACAAAAGAAAATTGTCCCCATTGCGTATTAATAGCAGTAATATCTCTGCTCTCTTTACTCAAGCTACACTGATAAAAGCTTTTTGACATATCCAAGATAGAAAACACTTTTGCGCCTCCTAGACTAGAAAATATGTGATTGATCGATACATTTGAAATCGGATCAAACACAATTTTTTTATTAACGAACCTATAGTCAGCTACCATGCGAAAACCATCCTGTTTTTTAACAAAAAACACAGGAGATGCATAACTAGACTGGCTAGGAACTATAATATTTAATTTCAAAAGCTCATCTAAATGTTGCTTTAAGAGTAAAGATTTATCTTTTGGTAAAAAATATGCAGTTTTATAAACTGGTGTATCATCTTTAAGTTTAATATGATATTCATAATCTTTTGCTCGGCCAGGAATTTCAGAAAATACTGCCTTATACTTTTTATATAATGAATCCATAAATTCTTTATCCTTTACTGACAAATTTAGTGGTAATTCACAAATAATATTAACGAAAAATTGTGTGCAATTTTTTTCAAAAGGAATTTCAATATTTCTAAATGAATTAAAAAATACTTTGTTATTACATAAATCTAAAATCATACCACATTTGTTGAGAGACGGAGCTCCAATAATCATATCAAAAATGGATTTTTCCATTAAGTAAAATTCTAAATTCCAGCTGAAATTACTAATCTTGACATGTAACGTAACCTTCTTCTTCATAGCTACATAATTTGATCCCGGTAATGTAACAGTAATTTTTTCATCTTCATAAATAACTTTCTTAATTTTTAATTTACTAAACATTTTTCTAGAAATCACATTTATAGTTGATCCCGAATCTAAAAGAGATAATATTTTAATATTGTTCACAGAAACATAAATTAAGGGCATCGATGATGCATTTATTGAAGAATTTAATGTGTGGCATGGTTCAAGTTTTTTGAACTTGATGTGTCTCTATTGGCTAATTTTATACATTGTTGAATTTTGTGTCCTGATCGTTTACAATAAACACAAAATATAGATTTACTTTTATTTAAATTTGATTTTGCTATCTGAACAGAAGCTTTTTTATCATTTTGCCCTGTAGTTTCAGGCTTAAGATCCTTAACATTTTGAACATTTTGCACATTTTGAACATTTTGTTCAATATTAACCAAACTAGAATTTTGATCATTAAAACTATTCTGTATTCTATTTTGATACAAGTTAAATTTATTAAATGAATTTTCTCTTGTTATTATTTCTTGTAAATTTCTTACAAAAGAATTTAAGGAAACTAAAGTTTCAGGAATTGGAAGCAATTTAATCAAATTAAAGGTTTTCTGATTAACATGGGCAAATATAATTTGTATAACTATTTTAATGTCCTCTTTAGGCATTAGTATTTGCGAGTATTTCAAAATATCAGTTACAAAATCAGAAAACTTTTCATTTGGAAGTTGTCTTCTTCTAATGTATCTATCAATTGCAATTTGCAATTGTGCAGGAGATATATACTCAGATAATAAAATATTTGAAATATAAGTCCAAGTTTTATTATTTGAAATTTGCTTTGACCAAAAGTGTTTTGCATTTGAATTACATTTTGTAATTAAAAATTTAATAAGAGAATTTTCATCAACTAAACTTAATGAAACAACACTATTGGTTTCAATAATAAAATTAATAATTGAACTTGTATCAAATAAATCTAAAATTTTAATGTTATTTGTAAGAGATTCAAATCTAAATTTAAAATCTTGTGGTTTTTCGGTACTTATCTTTTGATTTATTGATGAAATAATGTGTGTTAAATGATCTACATGAATATATTTTGTTGCTTGTATAGTTTCAGACGACGTTGACGGTACAGGATCAATTAAACATTGTATTGTCTTATCCTTTTGTTGAACTGATACTTGAACATCTTTGTCCACTAAATCAAAATCTGTTTGAATTCTTTTATTGTTGTATTTTTCGTCTTTAACAGGTTTTGGAAAACCACGAAAATCTTCGTCGTCAGACGACATTTTTCCCTTTTATTTGATTTCCTCAAAAAAAAATTAACGAAACGAAAACAAAAAAAGAAATTAGTAAAGTTAAACAAAGTAAAAATTACAAACGTTTGAATTAATTTTGATGAAATATGAACTTGTTTCAAAATAAATATTCATGTAAATAAAAAAGTTTTTCTTTTTTAATTTAAAAATAGCCAATAAAGAAACATACAAAAAAAAAACTATGAAATTAAATTTGGATTTACAACTTAAACAGTAGACCAATAAAGGTAATCAAAATAGCAATATATTTTAAGATTACATAAAATGTGTAAAAAGACAAAAACAAAATCTAATTAATTCAAACTAGTCAATGTTATATAATTGGATTTATAATGTCAATTCCTTGAACAAATCCCAAAAAAAATATTAGATATTATTTTAATTAATATCCAATATTACGTAAAATTTTTTAATTTTCAAAATTTAATTTATATACGAAAATATTCAACTTACGTGATTCCACAAACTACATACAAGAAAACTTTACTAGTCAAAAAAAAAAAAAATTTAGAGAAAATTAGACGTAGATTTCTTTTTTAAAGTAATGTAACCAGATATAACGCAAAAAACTAAAAAAGCGTTACGCTCACTACCAAATGTACGAAAATCGTAGATCGCGGAGCTCTGCTAACAAGTGTTGCGTAAAACGTAGATCTCGAAGCTCTGCTAACAAAGTGATACGCTCGCTACCAAGTGTTGCGGGAATTAATGTTTTGGTGAGGAAATTGAGAAAAAAAAAAGAAACGAATTTTTTCTCTTCCCTAAATTTAAATACTTAATTGTTTCTCGACTTGCGTCGAGAACAAGAAGTAAGCCTCAGCCAAAATTCCTCGCAACCCCCAGAACACTCGGATTAATATTTACCAAATCAAAAAAAAAAAGAAATATTAAACAGTGTCACTAAAGGGAAACATCCTGGTCTGAAAATAAAACCGAAACAGATCAAACTGCGTGCTAGGCCCAAAGATAACGCCTAAGGCGATTACCCCCCAGAAAGTATTAACAATACAAATAAAAAAAAGTCTACGTTTAAAAATAAAAAAAACTATAAAGTTTGTTTATTTGATTAATTCCAAAAAAAATATAAATGTTTGAGTATACATACTTAAGAAAAACATAAATTCAGAAGGCATCAGCCTTGTTTTTTCACTTACATGAATTTTACATGTTGAAATTAAAACCAAAATACAAAGTTTTTGAAAAAATATCTTTCGATATGAATTTAGAAAAAAAATTAACTTATATATAAAATATATAATAAAAATAAAAGTTTCCTGTATGTAATTTGCGATCACTGTGAATCCAGCTCCCTAATTTACATTTTTAAGGGGCTGTGCTCACATATGGGATTCGAAAAGTCACAAAAACACAGGTAGAAAAAACCAATATTAAATTACACAATTTTAAATAATTGAAGAGTGTCTGTCTACACTCTTCAAACTGTGCGTTTTTTAATGAAACGACATTTCACAAAATATTTGATAACATTGTCGTATTGCAAATAAATATGAATTCTTATTAAGAATTAAAAAAAAGAAATATTAAAAATTAATAAATTTAATTATTTTGCCACACACTAAAAGGTGTGTTAAAAATAAAGTGAAGCCATGCTGGAATAAATAATTTAAATTAATTATTCCAACATATTGTTCTTGTGAAAGTTCAAACCCAAAAAAGGCTGAGAGTACTTGAAAAGTTACTAAACTGTGTTTTTTTGTGTACCGACTGGTGGTAATAAAAAGAACTAAAGTTGAAAAACAATAAGGTACAGTCGCAGACAGAGTAAACTTTTCAATACAATATGTACCGTCACAGACAGATTTAAAGTTTGATATTTTACATTATTGTTGCATAATTTATTACTAATTAATTAATTATAATTAGTTTGCCAACAATTTGTAACAATAGATTGGGGTTTATTTGAAAGATGGGAAAGTTGGATTATTAAAAAAAATTTTGGGGAGTGATACAGGATTATTTACAACTTGAGATCATTGGAACATTGTAAGGAAATTCTTATTGAATACTGGATCTGCAACCAAATCACTACAATCGGAAGTGCAGACCAGGATACTTGCGAAATACAATTATTATCCAATACCGTCAGTAGAATACCATCAACATGCCAAGTGAAGACTCTGAATGCCGAAATGGAAATATGGCAGCCAATTAGTCGAAATAAATGGAAGTTCATTACTAACAAACCCACAGCGTTAAATATTGTTTGTAAAGATTCTCCCAACACAGAAGAAATCTTACAATCAATAGGAATTTTGCAATTATCCCCAGACTGTACCGGCTATACGAACGCTTACACGTTAGAAGCAGTGAAGCTTATAAACGGTAAGGTAAAGTCACTAATAGTAGACACTTTAATGAAAACAAAATCTTTAGACAAAAATAAATATTTATTTATCAAAATTAAACAATCACAGCTTTTTTATATGAGTACAGTGTATATTAGATAATTATATTATGTAATAAAATTTCCAATAATCAACATATTTTTAATTATTATTGTAGTTTTTTTCTATACTGTCTTAAGTACTAATAAAAAACATCACAAAAAAATTAAATCACTATCAGTAGACAGTCAATTGCACTAATAATTGACATGCTATTTAGTGAATGCAGTTTGGATTTTGAAGGTGTCAGTATAATTAATATACTTAAATAACTTACATAATAATTACTTATCCATCAACCTCTAAAGAACCATCAAATTTGTACTTAATTCTATGACCCGTTATAATCATTTTTGGTGTATCAAGGACTGCAATTATTCGAAGTTCTGTTATTGCACTGATATCCCTTTCATTTTCTTTGAACAAAGTTTTAGATTCATCACAAGCTACCATTGCCATAACTTCAATCTCTGTTTTAGTTACCTTTTGAACATTACAAACATATTTGTAATATCTCTTTTTGCCAGGAAACTTAACAATAACATAGTCGCTTTGTTTAATTTTACTCTCTTCTTCAATTTCCTCATCAGTGACTTTATCAGAAATATCATTCGTGCTGTCTCCAGATTCTACCCATTCTTCTTCTTCTGTACTTGAGCTATACTCAGTCTTTTTAGGTTTGTTTTTTCTAATATTTTTATTTTTCTTAAATAAATTTTTATCAGTTTTAAGTTTTCGTGCTCTTTCAGTCTCTTCTTTCTTTTTCTTCCTTTCTTCAGCTCTTCTTTTTTTCTCTTCCTCTAAAGTCTTTTTCCTCTCTTTGTTTTCATGGTATCTTTGCCATTCCAAAGATGAGACAACAGAAGGCACTTTTTCTTTCTTTCTTCCCTTTGAGTTTGTTTGTTTAGGTGTTGGCCAAAACAAAGCTCTTTGAAATGGACTAGGTATTCCCATAGTATCTGATATCTTTGAACCACTTTCTTGTAGCCTATGACTTGACGTAGACGGTTGTAACAATGAAACCGCGTTCATTGTCCCCTCCTGATGTTGAGAAAAACCTTCTTGGACTTCATGTTCGGGAGTTTTAGGGTTTTCATTTACGGGTAAATGTTGTAATAGGACATTCGAAGTGCTATCTTGGGATATATTTTGTGATATGCTTTTTTCGACTTCTTTTCGGGGAGTTTTAGGATCTTCATGGAGGGGTACATGTTGTAATAGACACTCAACAGTTGTATTTTGTGAAGTAGATGTTGGTATTATTTCAGTTATACTGCTCAGTTTTTATGTTGACGTGGAGACATTTTCAGCTGGTGGCAAGATTTCCTCTAGTTTTGTTCGCTTTAATAGGTCTTCAATCTTTTTATAAAATTCAAACAATCCAATATTTTCGTCAACCTTCTCTGCATCAATATATTTGTCCAGGAATTTAAGCCCCATTTCGACTTCTTTAATTTTAGCCATTTTTTGCAATTCGTTCAATTCTTCTGTTGGTTGTTCTAATCCAGAGCACACTTTATCAGGATTCCATGGTGAGAGTCCACACTTACGAAAACCATTTTGGAACATCTCTGGCGTTAGCGTTTCTTTCAGAACTTTGTCTAGCAAAGGACAAAAATGAATTTTTCGTAAAATGGGGGAATCGAGATGTTCCAAACGCCAAGAATGCACTGCAGTTTTCCAGGTTCCCTTCAAGCTTCTAAAAATTGCTACATCCATGGGCTGTAGTATATGAGTAGCATTAGGAAAGAGAGCAATCAAGATTATCCCATTTTCCGAACAAAATTTGCTCACATGGAATGACATATGGGATGTGTGTCCATCCATGAATAGTATAACTGGTTTTTGAATGCCATTATCATTCAACCACTTATCAAATATATTGCAGATATATTCATAAAATGTTTCCATTGTCATCCAACCACTATCAGATCGTCCAATACCCCAAGTAGCAGGAACCGACAAGCTTAATTCTCTGGGTACTCTCTTATATTTGAAAATAACCATCGGCGGTAGAACTTGGCCAGCAGCATTACTACCTAAAAGAACCGTAAAGCATTCTTTTTCGTCTGAATTAATTTGTGTTTTTGTCGGGTCTATGAAATTTTCTGAATGGTTAACTTTGTCATGATGATAACCTTCTTGAGGAAGGCTATCGTATGACTTCCAGTAGTCCGATATAATTTTTGTTCCAGGTGCAACTTTGTTTTTAATAATTTCAATTAAAGTTTCCCGATCTCGCGTTTTTACACGTACAATAAACAATTTTTTTGAACCTCTTTCTATACACCAAAAAACCCATTGACCTTCAATAATACGCCCCCCATTATATTTACGTTTCCCTAATTTTGATTCGTCGACTTCTACTACTCTCCCCCCCCCCAATCATATCAGAATTATTCCGGAATGACCAATCCAATAATACTTCCCGAATAAAATTAACCCAATCTATTGCTGTCGCTCTACCAAAACTAAATTCCTGTTGTAACAAGTCTGTTTTTGGAGCATTCGTCGTTATAAAAAAAAACCACAAAATTTGTTATATTCTCCACTGTAAGATGTGAATTGGAGAAAAATGTATGCGCCCAAAAACTAGACATAAAATTACATTTAATTAATTTCTTCTTCGGTTTTTTTCCACAGTTTGCGATTTTTGGCATCGCCAAAATAATTGTTTATTAGTTAAGCTAATTTTTTCGTAGTTAGTTCTTGCTTTATCTTGTTTTCCATATCTTTCATATAATTGACAATTTTTGTGGCAATTTGGACAAGTCATATTGTCAACTATGAGACCATGACTCCACAAAAATTTTTTAAGCTCGCCGTCCGTCATCCTGGCCATATCCCTCACACATAATATGCAGCCATTGCATTTTTCAATGGCATTGGACATTATTTTCTAAAAGAAGGATGGATATTTCTAGATTTTAATATACAGATTATTTGGGTAAGGTTAAAATATAATGGTAATTGGAAGTATTTTTTTAATTTTACAAGAAAATATAACAGGAACTCGAGTTGGGATACATTTCAAATTGAAAATATGCTCTTATATTTTATAATTGTATGCACATATTTTATAATTAAATGATAGAATGTTTAAAACCCTAAAAACTACTATTAATCTACGATTTTCATGCTTATTCGGTACCATTAAAGTATGATTAACATCAAATCACAGAGTGAACGCAAGGGCCAAAAAACCCGCAGACCTGTGCTAACTCGACCTCATTAAAGGCATGGCCAACCTGTAGATCACAGGGTAAACGCAAGGGCCAAAAAACTCGCAGACCTGTGCTAACTCGACCTCATTAAAGGCATGGCCAACCTGTAAATCACAAGGTAAATTCAAGGGCCAAAAAACTCGCAGACCTGTGCTAACTCGACCTCATTAAAGACATGGCCAACCTGTAGATCACAGGGTAAATGCAAGGGCCAAAAAACTCGCAGACCTGTGCTAACTCGACCTCATTAAAGGCATGGCCAACCTATAGATCACAGGATAAACGCAATGCGGGTTTTTTGGCCCTTGAATTTACCCTGTGATCTACAGGTTGGCCATGCCTTTAATGAGGTCGAGTTAGCACAGGTCTGCGAGTTTTTTGGCCCTTGCATTTACCCTGTGTTCTACAGGTTGGCCATGCCTTTAATGAGGTCGAGTTAGCACAGGTCTGCGAGTTTTTTGGCCCTTGAATTTACCTTGTGATCTACAGGTTGGCCATCCATGCCTTTAATGAGGTCGAGTTAGCACAGGTCTGCGAGTTTTTTGGCCCTTGCGTTTACCCTGTGATCTACAGGTTGGCCATACCTTTAATGAGGTCGAGTTAGCACAGGTCTGCGGGTTTTTTGGCCCTTGCGTTCACTATGTAATAACGTCTACCCTTTGATTAATGGATTAACTATGCGTTTAAGTGAATCAAATGAGGACGAGTATGTGTTTTTTAGTTCTTGTACTTAGTTTACGATTCCCTTGTAGAAATATTTCAAATAAATGGCTTACTAATTTTGAAAGTCTTACTAATTTTAATACTCTTCTTTGGTAAATATAAAACTTTTGTCTGAAATATTTTTACATGGAATGCGTCTACCGTTTGACTCCAAAGTTATGAAAAAATGCATAATATCAAAAAATTACTTATTTATTTTATTTACCCGATTATTTGATGGCCAATATAACAAAAATACCACTGTTTGTATTAAATATGTTTTTTTTTTAAATTAATATTAAAATTTTATGATATACCAATTTTTTAAAGTATATTTTATTTGTTTAATTGAATATAAATTTACTTGTTGACAATAGCGTTGTTTTGAAATAAACAATTGAACGCTGATGACGCTTCTGCGCAGAAATGTCATCATACAATAATATTGTAAAATACATTTATAATTTGAAATAAATTAGTTATTAATATTATTAATAAATTAGGAAACACTTACTATTCATAATTATTATCTTATATATGTAATTAAATTATTAAATTAAAATATGAATTTCTATATAAATTTATTTATTAATGAAAAAAAATAATTGAGTATATATTTTAGATTTTTTGAAATACGCGCATTTTCTATACTATACACATACAGAACATAAATTAATGTCGGTAAAGCAGATTTTTTGACATATGCACAATGTATACACAAACAAGGTAGATGTCCCGTCACTTGTTGACGCCATATTTGTTTTGATACCTACTTAATACTTAAATATTTAAAAAAATTATTTTATTGAATATATTTTTATAATTTTTGTATAATTTTAACATATTTAATAATAAATAAGGTAAATAAAATATCATAAAAACATATGTTTAATTAACTTAACCCATATATTCCATTTTAGGCTTATAATATAACTTGTATTAACCAAGAAAATTCATATTTTCAAAAAGCATATTTTCCTGAATTAAAGAATTTTTCGGTATCGTCCCATATGGATTCGTAATCTGCGTAAAAAATGCTTGAAAATGGTTTTTTTCCTGATGTTCTAGGATGTTTTATAAGAAAAAGTGCTAAAACTGAACTATTACCAAAGTATTTTCAGTTTCCAGCTCCTCTACCCCTGGATAGCTAATACAATGGCCATATCTGTGGATGATGTCGATTATTTTACGACTGCTTGTTAAGCTTTTTAAATCCATTCCAAGCTTAATATGCTTAGAAGTTAAGCATTAAAGATGGCATACACAGTATCTGCACCCAAAGATTGAACTTGTCGTTGACATTTTGGATTTTGTTTCCTTTTGTTGTTATTTCCTGCAATAAGAGTATAGTAAAATTGCGATAAATTTTCCGGCACGGCCGTAAGGTTATATACAGACAAATTATTTGGCAAATTTTTCTTCTCGACTTGCAACACCGATTTCCTCAATATTAAAGCAGCTTTATTCAGGATGTCCTCATCCTTTAAAATTTCTAACATCTCCTCATTGATCACAGTAACATGTTTCGGAGCAAGTAATTTTTTATTTTGACACATTAAAAATTTAATCTCTTTTGTAAATACATTGTTTATTTTGCTGTCTAAGTTATGTGAAGCAAAATTCCCTGTCACTTCTTCATAGTTTTCTACTTCCTCTTTGAACAACTCCATATAGTGTCTGTGGAGATAAGTCAGAAAGTAACACCGACCTTTCTTTATAACATTTTCTTTTATAAATTCACACACTTCGTCAAAAACAGCTCGATGGTGTTGACGAAGATCATGCCAAGACGTTTTAGCTGTATTATTCTTTGATACAACTTATAAGAATACTGCAATTGACATTTACTATGAAAATATATTTTTGAATCAGTAATATCTTGTACTTTTTCAATCAACTCCGCTAAGTCTTCCTGTTCTTCATTCAATTTCTCTAAAAAACTGTTTTTATCACACACATGCAGTGGTAATCTTTTTAATTTGTGTCTTAGTTTTTTGGGCACAATATATACATGCGTGGTTGTCGTCAGTATTCACATCACTTTCAAATGAAATGTTATGAGGAGTAGAATCAACAGTACATTCCAATACTACAGGAGATTCTTCAGAAAAAGATAATATTGGTTCAATCGACACTAATTCAACTGCTGGCTCCGGAATTACAACAGGTTCAGGTACGGTACTACCGGACTTGAGTTTGATGCTATATCTGAATCCGTAACAGTAGTTTGTTGACTTGAAGCACTTGGTGTATATGCGTCATTATTGACAATGGGATTAGCTGGTAGGGTTGATGTCGATGGTACTGATGTATTTTCCCCAATACTAGATGCATTTTTTTCTGTTGCATTTTTTGATTTTTCTGAAGTTGCAGAATACTTTTTTCGCAACGCAGTAAAACATTTATAACATTCTCGGTGATAACTACTGTCATATAAATCATTCGGTTAAATTATGTCTTTGAATTTTAGGTTATGAATTTTTCGTTGTCCCAAAATGATCTTGCACTTTTTAAATGTCTTCGGAAAATAAGTTTATTTTATCCGTAGATTTTTTACAAAATACACATTTCAATGATTCTTCTTCCATGATATTCACTATTGCAAATAAATAATTATCACTCACAATTGACACGATGTAAACAACAAAAACATGTGCTCTCAGAGATCCGAACTATACTAATGTATACTATACATTGCGCGCACATACACAGAAGACTGAAACAGAAAGTGAGTTAAAGAAGGAGAACCGGGTTACTATGGACGTCTCACTCGGTCTAACACGCATGCGCATAGTACTCTCGTGCTCATACTCACGGCCGAATAATTTTTGTGTTTAGGAGATTTTTGGTCATTCCAATTTGTCTGACTGACTAAACATAATTTTGTAATAGTTAACTTAACTAGACTTACTGGAGCTTAATTCAATCATCAAGCTCCAGTAAGTCTATTGACTCCACAAGATTGGCATGGTCATTATCGTGATTATTTTTGTAAATATCACTATTACACAGTTCTAACATATATTTTGTTGGCTTATAAGTGCTACAGCACACTCCTATTGCACTCATATGAGATCTAATACGTACTTGAGCCATCAACATTGGCAGCAACATCCTTTTTCGTAGTTTGGTCTTTGGTTTTCAATTTTAGCTACCGCAATCCAAAACTTGGAGATTTCCAAATTTTCCTCCATATCTACCAGAATATTTTCCATTTTCATCGCAGCCAGTTGTCTCCATTGCATTTCTATCAAGTCACGGTCAGCATCATTTGCTGTAATTAATAAATTAAATAAATTAAAATGATATATTATAATAAAGAATTATTACCTGCCAATGCCCAAGGTAATTTACTAATAGGAACAATCGATGTTTGAGATAAACAATATTTTGGTAAAAATATCGAATTCGTTCAATCACCGTTAAATTATTGGGTAAACGGTTCACCAACTCATCACACAACTTCACTAAAAATAAAATTGCTCGTTCTTTGATGTCTGTAATTACTTTTGAAGATATATTATTTTTTTCGTTTTTTTTTTCGAGTCATAAAATGGTCACCAAAATCTCTAGCTTCAACTGGTAATAATGAGTTACCGAATTGAGAAAAAGCTTTTGATAAAGCTTGCTTTATAGCAATAAGGTCCGTAAAGTGAAGCATTTCTCGGTCATCATCAGGTGATCATAAATAGCGCGGTTCAAAAATTCTTCTTCACAATGAAATTAATAAAATTTTTAAATCAGCGTACAATTTAGTGATATCAGCAATAGCCGTTGGAATGCGAGATTTACTCTAGTAACTTCTCTTAAAATATTATCCAGGAAGATCAAATACAGGAAATTAGCCTCATCATTATACATTTCCTCTTATGTGTTGCTGTATAACATTTTTCTTTAGATGATTTTGAAACATCGTTGAAAATTTTTTAAAAGTATCCTACTGATTTCAAATTTATAAATTTGATGAGGTACCTTCATACCAAGCTAATCAACGGGTACTGGACAAACTTACTAACTTTGGTGGCTTACTTGTATTTATTCTTTTATAAACCTCTCAGTAAGTCAATTGACGAAGCGGTGAGTGAGCAAACTAGTTTCTTGTTTCACGTAGTAAAAACTCCAAAGATGGCAATTCTTTGCAAGCTTTAGATGCACAGAAGAATGACAACTACATTTAATCAGTTGTAGATTGGGAGGAGTTTTCGTTCAGTAAAGTATATATTCTTTCATTTAATCCACAAAGATTCGACGCACCATCTGTAGCGATGCCGACTAAGTTCTCCAGTTTCAACCAAACAGATTTTATAAAATTAAAAAAATTTTCATGTAGATTTCTTGCCGTAGCGGAGCCAGCCTCATTAAAACCAAGAAAATCAGTGAACATATTGTTTAATCTTTTACTATAGTAGCGAATACAAGACGCAATATACTTCACTGTTGAAACATCCGTTGACTCATCTAATATTATAAAATAATATTCATCGCCAACGTCGTCAACTAATTCCTTCAACATCCCAAGAGAGACTACATTGAGTATCACTCGTGAGCACTTTGTTCGATATAATTTCAATTTCTCTAATTGACTTCCAGATCCCATATCTTGAAGTAAATTACATAAATGATCTACGCTATTAGTTGAGTTGTGCGCAGCAACATGTAAAACTAATTTTATATCGTTTATTTTAGTTTGATTGTTAATTGTGTTTGTTATTTTTACATCTGGAAAAAAAAGTTACAAAATTAATCCTGCGATTTATTTTTCATACATTTTTACGTTATTAATAAATAGGTAGATACCAGAGTCTAAAAGAAGGCGCTGGATTCTTAAATTGAAAGTTGCAGCTTTTTCTTTATGCTTTGTAGTTTCACCATTATTGTGGTTGGAAATTGAATAATTGAATAAAATTATATATATGATTTCTTTATTAAACACTCAAAATTACAAAAGTCAAAATTGTAAAAATTATATAAATGACATTTGTATAACGTGTAAGTAACGTATGTGAAGTTAGCCGTGAATATCTAGAGAATGTTAATTTCCTGTAGGCGGATAATTCAAATTATGGATACAACAATTCTA
This sequence comes from Chrysoperla carnea, assembly GCF_905475395.1. Taxonomy (NCBI): domain Eukaryota; kingdom Metazoa; phylum Arthropoda; class Insecta; order Neuroptera; family Chrysopidae; genus Chrysoperla; species Chrysoperla carnea. Next base: position 71,710,983 of record NC_058341.1, read on the forward strand.
CCACTCTTAATGTGGGAGAATTGTTGTATCCTATCATGTTGTATCCTAAAACTACCCTAACATGTAAACATTCAACGGATAGGAGATCTCTACCTCCTTGCTGGCGTGGCAGGTAATTACGGGGTACAGAAGCACGTGGGTGCAAACTACGATTAACGTTCATGAGTTTGCGAGTGCCTCTATCAAGTTCCTTAAGCTCCTCTATTGTCCATTTGATGGAACCAAAAGAATAGAGAAGGATGGGTATTGCAAGCATATTATTAGCACGGATCTTATGGATCCCAGACAATTCTGATTGCCAGATTTGTCGAAGACGGTGCCTAGACCTGGCGCGAAGAGCTTCCTTGACAGTAGACACATTCTGAATGTGGTTTTCACCGACACCCAAATATGTGTAGAGCTCTTCTTCATCTAGATGTTTCACGATGCTTCCATGTGTGAGCTGCACGTCTGCATCGTAATCAGGGACACGACCCTGCTTACAACGAATGACGGCACATTTATCGAATCCGAATTCCATGCCAATAGCCTTCGTGTACTGATGGACAGCTTTGAGAGCTTGAGTTAGACTGCTCTCAGAAGAAGCATAAAGTTTCAGGTCATCCATATAGAATAGTTACCTGATGCTTCCTATCTGTCGGGGGCCACAACGGTAACCAGTTTCTTCTCGCAAGCGCAAGGAAAGGGGCATAAGGGAGATGCAGAATAAAAGCGGGCTAAGGCTGTCGCCTTGATAGACACCAAGCTTATACGTTACCAGATCTGTTGAGACAGTACGTTTACCACATCTAATGGTAAACTTGGTCCTCCACCATGATATCGGGGTGAATTTTCAAGCATTTGAGCAGCACCAATATGAGTTGGTGGCAGGTAGTGTCAAATGCTTTCCTTTGCAACCTGATATACCTCGTTTGGAGCCGCGTTGCTCGTATATCATCTGCCAAACCGGTTCTATGGTTGTGAGTATGCGTTCATTAAGAATGGAGGTGAACGCTTTGTACACGGTATTGAGACATGTAATCGGGCGATAATTGCTCGGAACTGAAAGGTCTCCTTTCTTGGGAATCAAAACTGTTCGTCCTTCCGCGAACCACGTTGGAAAGGTCCCGTACCCAAGGATGTATGAAGTAAAGTGCCTAGCAAGATGTGCGTGTGTGGAAGTTAAACGTTTCCACCAGAAGTTGGACACAGCATCCATGCCAGGCGCCGAATGATTCTTCTTGCCTTTGAAAGCAAGGGATACTTCATCAGCGGTAACCGATGTTAGGACCGCTTGTTTTGCTAGGCGCGCGTTGCAGAACCTTTCGAACAGTTTGATTGGTCTTATATTTTTATCTACACTAGGCGACTTTTCATATAAATCACGCCAGTAGCCATCGATTTGCTCTATCGAAGGTGGTTTCTCGACGAGAGAAAGGGGTTTTGCAAATAAACGGGAAGGATTCGATACAAAGATCTTGTTCTCTCGAATACACTTCTCGCGTTTTACTAGCTTTTTCCGAGCGAGAGCTAGTGCACGTATCTTTTCAATGTTTCGCTGCTTGATAGTGAGCAGGATACCCTTGTTTAGTGTGTGGTGTTGGTTGAGTTCACGCGCGAAGGCTCGCACCTTTGGGGTGAAGGGTTTACCAGCTTTCTGGTACTCTAACACACACTCGATACGTGATACCGTCTGTCGAAGAGGGGTCAACTTGGAGTCAAGTTGCTCTATACGCTTGCGTGTTTTCTCCTCGACTGTCTCAGTAGACTTGGGGCAGGAGAAAGAGAACACATTGCAGCATAGACAGATGTATCGAACTCGAGTAGGTCACTAGTGTTCTTTAGATGATCGTCGACGATCTGGTTGATCAAAGCAAGGTCTTGTGTTTTGGCAAATGTTTTGCGATACTTGAGACGTTTGTGTTTAGAAAGGTCATTATCGGTTATCAACAGGATATTTTGAAACCGTTCTTTAGCTCTTCCTAACGAGTGTTTGGTGGCTCCGCAGGAAGGATCGGAGTTTCGTCTACGTTCGCTTCCGTGGTCGAAGTGAGTGGCGTGGCTGTTTCCGCCGTTAACATAGGTAGTGCTGGGATATCTCCGGGTATCGGAGGCGTAGGAGGTGAAGCCTCTAACACAAGTGGTGGTGGGATATGTTGTCATACCCGATCCATCCTGTGCCTCAGTATCAGATTTCCCACTCTCTAATACTGGCTCATCCTGAGATATTCCATTCTCAGCGACTAATGTCTCACGTGTAGAATGAACTACACCAATGCAGCCGGCTCTATCTCATCCCTTCGATTCACTTCCGCTTGCGTAGTCCTGCATCGTTCCTCTATTCCTGTTCGGGGTTTGTCAAATCCGGTTTTTTTGAGACGGGATACTTGATCGCGTAGATGTTTCGATTTCATATGGGAAAGTTCGGGATGCTTGTCACACCAGAGGGTGTGCATCCTGCCCATATAGCCACTTCTCGATGGTTCACTTGCTTCGTAGACAGTGAGCAGGTCAGCCTTAAGTGCCTTCGTCCATTGAAAGCGCTGAAGACGACTGTTTTGTGTGCTCGCTCGACTTTCTTGAGAAGTGCCTTGAGATGGCTCTTCGTCGTCAGCGGCACGTCTAGTCTCCGGGACTAGCCTGGGATCTAAATCCAAATTTGATTGCTCTCCCTCATATCCGCGAGAGCTACCCCCTATAGGTAAGGTAGAAGCGTCACCTGCATGGGGGCGGGGTTCTTTAGGACTGGGTCGACTACTACCCGCCTGAGGACTGAAAAATCTGCTTCTCAAATTTGACATTTTTTGGATTTGGCTCATTAAGCTACGCTGAGTCACGGACCCACCTCGTTAGCCCATCACTTTGAGCGAAATTGATGGTTACCGGGTACGGCACGTGTCCTAGTGTTAGGCTCGGACGTGAGGTTAGGGATTGCCTGCCCTTATTATTATTATTATTATTATTATCATTATTATTATTATTATAGGGCTAGAAAGTAGATAAAATTTGATGATATTCTTCTGGTTAGCTAGTGCTAGCGACAAATTTTTATTTGAATGTTATTCCTTATGTAAAAGCAAACTGAATAAATTCGGCTAAATTCGTTTGTAAAATTATTATGTAACATTCTATTTCTGGCGAATTTATACGGAAAATAGGTACTCTATAAAGATTATAATATAAATTTTGTTGTCTTGATATATAAATTCTCCAATCAGATAACAATGTATGCAATTTTTTAGCCCAGTGTATAAGGTAACACCTACATTAAAATTCACATTCTGCATTTTGAATCGTCTCAATTTTGAGTACCGAACAGGTAAAACTATATTATGTCAATTCATCTCCTCTTTAAAATTGTTTGATTTAACTTTACCTGGCCGGTTTCTTGGTCAATACTGCCAACTGTTTTTTTTTACTACATAGGCAGCAATCGCAGGCTCTATGTGATTGTCTGAAGACAAATAATTTAAAATTATTATTCAAAAAATGCCAAAAATGAAATAAATGAACAGCAGTCCTTCCACCCCCCTCCCTTTGGCGACACCCATTGTTATATACATATCCATGACAATATATATCATAGACAACCTTGTATAACATTTGCAGTCAGTTCAATAAATACATTTGATTAATACACAACAAAATTGGCGACGAGGATTAAAAAATAGTAAAAATAGGCACGACGAGTGCATCAAAATAAAATAAAAAGTGTTAATAAGTGTTAAAACAAGACATTGATTGACAATATAACGTGATTAAGTGACAAAAACAGTTAAAATTACATAAAAATTACAAAATAAAAATGTAATTTAGTACAGTGCGCCGCGGTACATGTAAATCAAACACATACAAAAATAAACTACACCCAAAAAAAAATTCTCAAATAATAATATACAAACAATAACATTGCGGTAATTAAATTAAAAGTGTATACCAGTATAATCACAATGGCAACGGAACAATTAATCGCGGAAATGTTAAGTGCAATTAAGCGACAAGGCGACACATTGACAGCGTTAGTGCAAAACCAACAAGTGACAAACAACGTTGCTGCAAATAATACGAACACAATTGTAAGTCACAACATTATGATTGAAAGTTTCGACCCGGAAGAAGAAGATTTTAGTTCATACAAAGAACGGTTAGAGAATTTTATTAATTTAAGAGGAGTTAACGAAAATGATGATAAGACAAAACGAAATTTACTGCTGGGGTGTTTAAAACGAGTACAGTTTCAACAGCTAGCGGCAATAACAGCACCAGAAAGACCAGGAGACAAATCGTACGACGAACTAGTAAAATTGTTGACACAACGGTTTGATAAAATAACGTCAGTACACACAGAAAGACATAAATTTCTATCACGAATACAAGGTAAAACAGAAACAATAGCGAATTACGTTAGCGGATTAAAAGAATTAGCACAAAAATGTAACTGGGTCTGTCCAAAAGAAGACTGTAAGACTGTCATTGATACGATTTTTCAAGCACAATTCATACGGGGACTCAGAGAAGCGAACGTTCGTGAAAAGATGCTAAGTATGGGCGAAACAACGTTAGAAAAGACGATACAAACGGCTTTAAACATTGAAGCTGCGCATAAACAAACTCGTGAAGAATACGCAGGCACAGGGACATCTAACGTGAACAAAATAACACAGCGACAAGCAAGAAGTAAATCAAGAGGCGATAGAACAGCTCGTACACCGCATACTTCCAAAAGTAGAAATACATCAAAATCACCAAATCGGAAATCGCGAAACGACCTGTCAAACATTGGTCTGAACGGGTTATGCCTCCATTGCGGGTATAATAACCACACGTCACAAGAATGCAGAGTAAAACACAAACTATTTTGCAAAGCCTGTAAAAAAAGGGGACACATAGAGAAAGTTTGTATAACCACACGAAGGAATACGAGTAATGTTCGCCAGACGACCATAGACGACAACACATACGATGACGAAGAACGCAATAGTATAAACAAAATAACCGAAGTTACTATTTTTGAAATTAAGAATGAAGAACATTTTGCGCGTAAGTTCAACGTCAAAGTTCGGCTCCAAAATAAAACACAAACTTTCGAGTTAGACACTGGCAGTCCAGTAACAATACTATCGCAACACGACTATAACAAACTAAATCTACGAGCGACAGTTACTGAATGCACAAATATACGTTTTCGAGCATACAACGAAGAATTAATAATACCAATTGGCTACGTTGAAATACCAGTGACATACAAAAGATTTACAACACATCTTACGTTATACATCGTAAAAAGAAATTTCACTCCGATACTGGGACGAGTGTGGATCCGGAAACTGAAAATAATACATTTACCAATAACGAGCGAACACGACGGTGATGAAAACGGAATAAGACAAATAGACATTACGGGGAAATACCGACAAATTTTTGAAAATAGAGTGGGGAAAATGCCAAACGTTAAATGTAAACTGGAACTAAAAGAAGATGCGACACCGGTTTTCTTGCCCCCACGCACAGTTCCATTCGCACTACATCGTAAAGTAGAGGAAGAGATCGCGAAACTTGAGCAAGAAAATATCATTGAAAAAGTGGAGTTCAGCCAATGGGGTACTCCTTTGGTAATCGTACCCAAGGCAAACGGAGAAATAAGAATCTGTGCAGACTACAAAAACACCGTCAATAAACATTTGAAAGAAACTCATTATCCAATTCCGAAAATCGACGAGATTATAAACAGCACACACGGAAGCGAATATTTTTGTGTATTAGATTTGCACAAAGCTTACCTACACATAGAATTGGACGAAGAAAGTCAATTAGTAGCAGCAATAAGCACCCATTTGGGAACGTACAAAGCAAAACGATTGTTTTTCGGGTTAAAGGCAGCACCATCTCTTTTTCACTCAAAAATTCAACCAATACTTAGTGGATTATCAAACTTAAGATATTATTTCGACGATATCATAATATTCGGGAAGACAAAACAAGATTGCGAACAACATTTGGACGAATGCTTAAAACGACTGGAAAAACACGACTTACATTTAAACCGAGGAAAATGTCAATTTTTCGTAACACAAATCAAATACTTGGGATACATTATATCAAAAAAAGGAGTGGAAAAAGACCCAAGCAAAACGGCAGCGATCGCAAAGGCACACATACCTACAAACGTGACGGAGCTACGACAATTTTTGGGGGTTGTGCAGTTCTTCTCAAAATTCGTTCCGATGCTATCGACAAAAATGCAACCCCTGTACGAACTGTTACGAAAAGAAGCGGATTTCGTGTGGAACAAACAATGCCAGCACGCTTTTGAAACCATTAAGAAAGAAATCATAGGCGATCGAATACTTACCACATACGCACAAGACTTACCGTTGATTTTAGAAGTTGATGCATCTCCCTACGGTTTGGGAGCCATGCTAGCTCATAAAATCAGGAACGAAACGAGACCTATTTGTTTTATTTCGCGATCCTTAACAAAAGCGGAGAAGCAATACTCACATTTGGACAAAGAAGCTACAGCGATTTATTGGTCGACGTCAAAATTGTGGCAATATTTATACGGCCGAAAATTTGAACTCATAACAGACAGCAAACCATTAAAAACGATATTAAATCCGAATAAAAATTTACCGGCAGTTACGGCGATGCGGTTAATGCGATACGCGTTACATATGAGACAATTTAATTACGAAATAACATACAGACGAGGTAATGAAAATATGGTAGCTGATTATCTATCGCGTGCGCCTGTAGAAAGCGTAAACGACGAACGAGTAGACGAAAATTTCAAAGTAGAAGAAGAGATACTACAGATATTACAATTGTTGTGCACAAAAGCAATCACATACCAAGAAATAGCAAGCGAAACAAAACGCGACAAAGAATTAAGCGAACTGAAACGGAAATTAGAAAATGGTACAGAATGTGAAAATCAGTCCGAATACTCACTACACAAAGACGTTATAATGCGGGGAAATAGAGTTATCATACCGAAAACCTTACAAGAATATGTGCTTGGCGAGTTACACAACACTCATTGCGGCATCGTGAAAATGAAAGCCATCGCGCGATCAACGGTTTATTGGAAGAATATCGATAAAGATATCGAACAGATTGCAAAAGCATGTCACATCTGCGCTCAGTATCAAAAAGCGGATCGACATGTTCCATTACACAAATGGGAAACGCCTACAGAACCGTGGCAAAGAATTCACATTGACTTTGCGGGCCCAATCTACGAAAAACAACTACTAATAGTTATCGATGCATTAACAAAGTGGGTTGAGGTGATAGTGTTCGACAAAGCACCCACGTCAAAAACAACAATTACTGCGCTCAAACATATATTCGCTGCGCAGGGGCTACCAATGACAATCGTTTCCGACAACGCAACAATATTCAAGAGCGACGAATTTGAGCAATTCTTAGAAGCCAACGGTATAGCTCAATTAAACAGCGCACCAAATCATCCCGCCACGAATGGACAAGCGGAGCGTACAGTACAGACGATTAAAACGAAACTTAAGAAATTAATGTCCGAGTCGACGGGAAACATACGCGAGAAAATTGACGATATATTATTCGACTATCGCGCGACACCATTAAACTGCGGAAAAACACCGGTGGAATTACACTATGGTAGACAAATTAAAACAAAATTACATCTACTGACACCGCCAACCAACTTAATAACCGATACAAAATACGACAAACACGAACGAAAAATAAAATCATTTACGATCGGACAACGAGTTCTATCCCGGAACTATTACGGCAATGATAAGTGGCTTTTGGGTACCATTGTTGAGCGACTCGGGAAAATACATTACCATGTGCGCCTCGACAACAAAGTAATCGTAAAGCGTCACGCAAATCAGTTAAAGCGTACTGCGTGCCAAACGACACCAGCGACTTCAGTCGGCGAGCAAGTGAAGAAAAATGAAACCAAAGCGGTATTATTCAAGTTACCAGATATAAGCGTACAAAATCAACGGAAACCGGCAAAGGAGCGAAAATCAGAACAAGTACAAGTACGACGAAAATCAGAACAAGTACAAGTACGACGATCAACACGTACACGTCGTCCGGTAGAACGTTTAAATTTATAGGGAAACTTTTATTTTTTTTTATTATCATGTCAGTTAATTTTTTTTTTTTCTCTTCGGGAATTTCAAAATTACGTGAGGGAGAGTGTTATATACATATCCATGACAATATATATCATAGACAACCTTGTATAACATTTGCAGTCAGTTCAATAAATACATTTGATTAATACACAACACCCATGCTTACATTAATGTATTTATAAATACAAATTGGAATTTTAAATGATTACTAAACTGTAATTTGAATATATAAATATATCACTGTCAACTGTAACTGTAATACACAATTTGTTTGTTCTTTTTGCCCTACTCTCCCGCTTGTTCAGAAATTTTGAAACCCATTGTACGTAGAAAAAATTTCGAATTTTTTTACAAGTAATGGGAAAAATAGACCGAAAATTTTATAGACTTGGAGTATTGTTGTGATTATTTTTTTCTAAATCCCTTTTTGCAGGATATACTATACTGTGTGAATTTTCTATTGTAACTCTCTTCGGCTCATTAATTTACACTTTTTGTGTTTTATCTTATTACACTAAATGTTATTATAAAATGGTGAGTAAGCTATGTAATATAATAGAAAATGTATCAATTACCTAAAATATAATTTTTTCTTTTTAACTCTTCCTCGATTTGTTCACATCTTTATTTCAATTTTGTATATTTTTCTTCGAATTCTTTACATATATTGTTATTCTTTTTTAAGTTTTAAATATTCTTTTTTGTAATCAATCTTTTCGTTTGATTCGTTCCAAGGAAAAAAATAAAGAAACAAAAATTAATAAGAACCTACGCATTTAATTTTTATTTGCGTTATTAACTATTTGAAATCAGTAAAAATTAGAAAGTGTTTGAATCGAATAATTTTCAAAATAAATATAAAAAAATTAAATTAAAAGGTATAATATAAAAATAAAATAAAGTATTAAAGCGGTTGACTTATTTTAAAATCAATTTTTCAGTAAGCAAGTTGGTATATTTCAAAATAACACAAGAAGTTCCGCTTAGTTTCATTACTTGATATATATTATTTACGTATTAAAAAATAAAAGGTTTTTACGAAATTATAACATCCATGGACCACGATGAACTCTATACACTTGCGTATCCAACAATATGCAAAAAATTTGTATAAGAACAGTTTTTGAAGGGAATATGAGGTTCTTTAAATTTATTACCCATAATTTACTTACATATTTACATTGGTATTTCAATATCATATCATAATTTGTCTAGACATACAAAACATTACGCTTTTTGAAAGAGGCAAGCACCAATACCGATTGTGGATTCACTTATTACATCAAAAATTTAGATGTAGCGAACATTTTTACCAAATTTTGTATTAGTCCTCAAAATATTCAAGTAATATGTGTACAATATAAATATTAAGGAATAAATACTTACATCTTCTGCTAGATTTACTATATTTTTCTCGTCGACAGCCTCAGCAAAATTCCTGGCATCCAAAAATTTGAAATTGTTTCCTCGTCTGAAATTCTATCATTTCGCCCTGAAAAATAGTATAAAATATAAAAATTGTATACTAATAAGTGAAGTCGCTTGTAAATTATTAATAAATTTAAATAAATCAAATCAAACAATTTGGAATTGTGTAAATATATACCTATAATTTATATTTAAACATGGTGTTTCAGCAAAAATAATAAATATTTTAGATACGTATTCAGCGACGTAAAAAGTTCCTATACACATGATCTCTGTACTATTCTCAAACGTTGCATAAATAGAGCCTATAGATAACATATTAGTTGTTATTTCTATAAGTTTAAGAATAGGGTATTTGTTTGTTAGAGCACGTATCTTTATTTTGCGTCGCTGAATGGGTAAAATAAACATAATGGGTCATATTGTTAAACAATTTAGAAAAAAAAAAACAACCCTGTATATTTGTTACCAATAAGAATAGGACTCAACTTTATAGTAATTTTTACGATTACTTTCGTCCCTGAATACGTAGTTTAAAATATTTACCATTCCTCTTGAAACATTCTGTATATTTTCACAATAAGACCATATGTATTATGTTTTCAGAAAACTTTCATTAGGATTACATTACAAATTTCACAAACTTTGCCATAAGCACTTCAGGATTATACCAATATTGGTATTTGTGTCATGAAACAAGAGTAGAATGCAAAGCGTTAATCGCACATAAGTAATGAAAATTGTTATTAAAAGTTTCCTTTTTTTCTTTTTATTTTCCTGTTTCACTTTGTTTGTTATCAAAACAGTTAATATTTTGCAAAGTGACATTATTTACAATTAATCTACGCGTTTGTAAGATCGTCATCATATTGGCAAATAGTTCATACTGTTACTGTACCTAATATATTTTATAAATCGACTAAGGAATGGACAGTTTTACAATTACGATTGTTAACAGCGTAATAAGTAAGATTTTAAATATCCCGAAGATACTAAGTTAGATGCCACACCTTGATAATAGACTAAAATACAGTCTCCGTTTGCACATGCATGCTTTTTTACGCCGAATTTTTTTGTTAAATTATACAAAAATTTTAATTTAAGTTAATATTTTAGGGAAAATATACGGTGAATAATTTTATATTTTATTTTTAATGATTTTTATAATAATAATTTGCTTTATTTTTATATAATATATTAAATGCATACCTGTGTGATGTCATTCATTTGGTATTGTATCCACTCCTCACTCATAAACTCGTTACTGGTGGGTATTGGTGAGTTCGGAGTGTTAACGTTTTCACTGTGATCGGTGTCACTCGACGCACTTATTAAAGTCTTTGCACTGGGAATGCTTATTTTCTTCCCCGCATCAATTTTAATCTTTACATTAATTCTATTTTCTGAAAAATGACTTTATAACTATCTTCTTTTTTATTGTGGAAATTTTTAGGATTACTTACCCTTTAAGTACAAAACAATCCCTCTATGTACTTTCTTTCGTATTTGTAACATGTAAATTTTTTTGGTGCTCCAGGACTCCTCTTTAAATTTGTGAATATAGCGAACCTCCAAAGGGAATAGTTTTTTAGATTCGTTAAACTTTACACAAGCCCACAATTTTTTTTTCAAGCCTGGTGTGGCCAAAAAATAATGAATATTTAAACTAAACAGTTTTACTGATAACAAGGATAGCAATAAGCTTAAAAACCCGTTTTAATTTTTTCGATGGTAATAAAGAGAGAGACATTATATGGGGAGCAAAATCTACAGGAAGGCCTATTTTTAAGAGATCTTACGATTTTAAACAAGTGAAAACAAACAATTGATTGAGATCATTGTTGAAATACCATCAATGACAGTATTGATTACGTTGATATGGGAGCATGCATACAATATTTATTTTAACTTAATTTGCTCCCTTACGGGTAAATAATAACGTTAACTAAAAATTGTTTCAAACAAAAGTTGTTATATTTATAATCTAGTTATATATTTTTAATTTTTTATAAGAAATATTTTTTTACATTTGAACGGGTCCGAAGACCTAATACCTAATTGACCTTTCTTGCTCATTTACGAACTTAACGTCATTTTTTACGTCCCAAGTACGTTATAAAAAATTCTGCTCGATATCTCCTTTCGTTTTTAGTTATCGTTTCATTGGCAGACTGACAGACAGACATGAAGACGTAAACCACAATTTTGTTTGAAGCATACAATATTTTTAAGCGTTACAAACTTGAGGCTAAACTTAGCGAATTGAATCTGGATATATTAGATGAATCATTTTAGATCAAAAAAGGCTAAAATGAAGAATTTTTATGTACCTCAACCTATCTGGCCAGTTTTTTTTTTAAATGTTATAATCCATTTTTGAGGTGATTTTTGAAAATTTCAAAACCTTGAATATATGCAACGAAATGGGCCAGAAACGTACAATTGGAGGTTATCGGGGTCGCTGATCACTATTCTGAACAACTCAGAATTTCGTTATACTCCCCCCTAATGAGGTAATTCACCCCGTTGTTCCAAATTGAATATTTACAGAAAATTGCTGTGTTAGGTCAACGAAGAGCAAAAAACCCCAAAAATGGGGAGTATATCCCCATTCTAACTTCCGAATAGTGATCAGTGATCCCCAAAACCCCCGAGAATTTTTTTGGCCCATTTTGTCGTTATTTACAAAATCCTGCTGTTTTGGAGCAGCGTAGGCGAATAGCCCCAAAAGAGGGGAGTACATCTTCATTCTAACTTCGGCGTGATCAGTGACCCCAAAAGCCCTGAGTATCCTTTTTTGATCCATTTTGTTGAATATTTACAGAATATTGCAATTTTGGATCAGCGTGGTAAATTACCCCAAGAGGGGAGATTATATCGAAATTCTGATTTCGAAATAGTTATCAGAGACCCCAAAAACCCCCGAGTGTACGTCTCTGGCCCATATTTTCAAGGATTTAAAATTTTCAAAAATCACCTCATAAATAGATTCTAATGATTTTCCTATTTAGCCCATAGCAAAAACCAAAACCTTTCTAGCGGCAAAAAGTTAGATGTAGATTCCAATATAGGGACCTTTCTGATCATTTAAAAAAAAAAAAAACTGGCTCGATAGGTTGAGGTACAAAAAAATTCTCTATGAAATGCTAAAATGACACGACTATATCAAATGGTAGATAACAATAAAATAATGTAATTTTGTGAAAACACTTATAATCAGAAAAGCTTCCTTTCACAAGACGTGATTTAATACTTATTGTGATAAATTAAAAAAACCACTTTTGGGTGGTTTATATGATTGTACATGCCTTTACAATGTAAAGTTTACATGAACAAACGAATTATTAATAATTCGTGCCTCTTTCACTAGTGAATGACAAACAGGATAATGTTGTAGAATTCTTTGGCCGATTCTTTTTTTTTAATTCTTTTTTCAATTTTTACGGCAATGTTTTGAATATAAATTATGCATACAAATTAAATTCAAAATTTCCAATTTGTTTTATAACCCGTTTTGTTAATACATTTTAACAAATAAAAATTGTTTATAACTTCCTTTACATATGTTCAATCTTTTATAAAAATATTTAATTTGTTGTTATAAGAATATATTTGTTTACGTATATGTTTGATGTTGCAAGTAAAAACAAGTTAGGATTAAATAAATATGTGCAAGTTTGAACTTGCAACTAATATAATTTATAGATATACACACAATTAAGTAGAGCACAGAGCAGTGAGTTCTGCAGTAGGCTTCGTGACATACGGATGCATAATTAAGTGTATGCAGAAACACAATGTAACTTCTCAACTAATCAACCTTCAATAAATTATTAATTATGGAATAACTAGTGTTTTGTGTTAAAAAAACCTACAGTCCACTTTCCTTACAAACCTTTTATCCTATAAAAATCCACAATTACCTTTTTTGGTCCTTAAAGCACGAATATATGGAAACCATGTGGTAAAAAATTGTTATTGGAATGTTTTGTTGAATTCAATATTGAAGTTTGTGGAATTTTGGAATTATTGAAGTGTTTGTTTATTGAAAAGTTATTAATATTGGGAAAATTTTGAAGAATTCAATGAAGAATCTTCATCATATAAGAAAATAATATTGGAAACCGTTATATATTTTGGCGGTATTTATATTTTTTGTTTGTTTGTTTGGTTATATAATCAAATTATAAAGTTATATAACAAAAATTTAGGAAACTTATTAAGTTTTATGGAAAATTGTTTAAGAAATTTGAAATTTTCACTGGAAAAAATTTGGTTTGATTTGAACTCCAAGAAAGGATAAAATCAGTTGTGACACATGCGCAGCATCAAATTATTCATCACAATAGCCAAAGTAAGTGTTATGGACTGAGACGAGTGTAGTGCTATATTGTGTTTGTTATATATACGTATTGCGTATATTATATTAGTGAAAGCGAGAAAAAGCTATTCTATTTTTTGTGTTTATTATTTATATGATGTACTGTGTAAATCATATTAGTGAAAGCGAGATAAAGCTATTTGTTTGTTTATATTAGGAAGTTAAACTTCTATTATTATTATTCATTTTGAAGTTGGTAAGTTTCAATATTTATTGAAAAATTTGTTTTCAGAAAATTCATTCGTTCTGTTTCGAAATATAATATTGGTTCAATATGGCAGAATTAGCCAAATTAAAGAAAGTTAGAGGGATTTTAAAAGGAAATCATTCTCGATTTGATAAGTTTTTAGAGAAACCAAGTGAGTTAGTAAACCAAATGGATATTAAAATTAGAAATGAGCAATTAGTTGCGGATTATAAAGAATTTTTAGTAAATCGGGCGGCAATTGAGAATCTCGAAGAGATTAATCTTGATGATCAAGAGCGAGATGCTTTTGAAGATAAATATTTTGAATTACATTCAAAATTTGAAAGTAGGTTAAATATCACTACTACGACGCAGAATAGGGTCAGTCAAAATGTAAATATAAATCAACAAGATTCTTTTGCAAAAATAGTGAATTTGCCAATATTAAAGATTGAACCTTTTTCTGGGGATTATTTAAAGTGGGTTGAATTTAAAAGTACATTTGATTCGACTATTCATAGAAAGGAAAATTTATCAAAAGTTGATAAATTAAATTATTTAAAATCTTTGCTAAAAGGTGAAGCGTTAAGTATTATTTCCTCAATAAGTGTTACTGAAGAAGGGTATGATTTAGCATACAATTTGTTGATAAATGAATATGAAAATTCTTTATTAATTATCAATAGTCACATAAAATCATTACTTGAATTACCGAGTGTATCAAAAGAACATTCTATTATGGAATTAACTTTAAAATTTAAATTACATTTCGAAGCTTTAAAAAGTTTAAAAGTACCCATTGACAATTGGGATCTTATTTTAATTTACATCATTGTACAAAAGTTAGATAACATATCTAGACAAGAATGGGAATTACAATTAGATAGGAAAAATATTCCGAAATTAAATAATTTGTTAGAATTTTTGGAACATCGAGCAAAAGCATTTCAAATTTTGTCATTAGATTCGGAATTCGGAAAAGATGGAAAATATTTTATAGTTAGAGCATTATTAGATAGTGCGAGTGAAAGTAATTTTCTACGTCAAACTATTGTTGACAGATTAGGTTTATGTAAACAAAGACAAAATTTAAATATTGAAGGTTTATCAGGTCATAAAGTTCAAGCTACTGAATCAGTTAATATTAAAATACATTCGTTGCATTCATCATTTAATGCTGATATAGAATGTTTCGTTTTAGATAATATTACGGTGCCATTGCCACGTTCATATATAGATAAAAAACAATTATTTATACCAAAAAATATAAAATTAGCAGATTCCTCATTTAATTATCCAAATAACATTGATCTTTTAATAGGAAGTGATCTGTTCTTTAAAATACTGAGGGGAACACATGTCCCTTTAGATAAATTTAATTTATCGTTACATAAAACAGTTTTCGGTTATATAATAGCGGGTCCTATTTTGAATAAAAATAGTTCGTTAATTAAAAGTTGTCACTTGACGTCTCATTGTAAATCAGATGATTTAAATGAGAATGTAAAAAAATTTTGGGCACTAGAAGAATTGCCTTTAGTAAAAATTCAATCAAATGAAGATAAAATTTGTGATGAACATTTTGAAAAAATTTTTAAACGTGATGAAATTTCCGGAATATTTTTAGTTCAGTTACCTTTAAAGAAAGGAGTTGAAAGTTTAGGTTCATCTTATCAACAAGCCCTCAAAAGATTTGAATTTTTAGAAAAAAGATTTATTAAGGATGATGACTTGTATAAAGAATATCAAAAATTTATTTCTGAATATATTGATATGGGTCATGCAATAGATGTCACATCGACAGAAAAATACGGAACTGACGATAGTTTTGAATATTTTGTACCTCATCATGCAGTACTTAGACCAGATAAAACTACAACTAAGTTACGCGTTGTATTTGATTTTAGTTGCAAAACGAATAACGGATTGTCACTCAATGACATGATGTATGCCGGTCCGTCATTACAGCTTTTTGATATTATAATAAGATATAGAACATATAAATATGTATTTTCGTTAGATATTATGAAAGTGTATAGGATGATTAATATTGCAGATAATCATCAAAGATTACAAAAAATATTTTGGAGAGATAAAAATTCAAATAAATTACAAATTTTAAAGTTAACTACGGTTACATACGGTTGCTACTTCTAGTCCGTATTTAGCAATTAAAGTTTTACATAAATTAGCCGAAGAAAATGAAAATTGTTTTCCTAAAGCAGCTAAAGTTATAACACGTGATTTTTACATGGATGATTGTCTTACTGGAGCAAATTCAGCTCAAGAACTGTTAAATTTAAAAGATAATATAGTTTCAATTTTAGAAAGTGCAGGATTTTTGAATGCCATAAATGGGTTTCAAATAGTAAAGAACTTTTGAATACCATACCATTAGAAAAACAAGAAAAATGTTTAAATAACTACGAATCAGACAAACTTGTTAGTTCGCTAGGGTTGAAATACAGTGTAAAAAATGATTATCTTAAAATAAATGTACCAGAAATGGAAAAATTTGATGTATTAACAAAACGGTTAGCCTTATCTTGTATAAGTAAAATTTTTGATCCACTAGGATACATTGGAATAGTTATTGTAAAAATGAAATATTTTATTCAGAAAATTTGGACGTTTAAAGATTTGAATTGGGATACGCCTTTACCAACAAAATTACATAATGAATTTATAAGTAATTTTTCTGACATTCAATTACTAAACAAAGTGAAAATTCCAAGGCATTATTTTCATAATTATGTTTTAACTAAAAGTCATACATTACATAGGTTTTGTGATAGTAGCAAATACGCTTATGGCGCATGCGTATATATTAGGTCTCTTTATGAAGATGGTAGTGTAACTACAAATTTAATTGCATCAAAAACAAAATTAGTACCTTTAAAAGGAACCACTTTACCAAGAAGTGAGCTATTAGGTGCTGTACTATTAGCAAAATTATTTTATAAAATTAAAATAATATTAGAGGATGTTTTGAATATTGAAGAATATTATTTATGGACAGATTCAAGTATCGTTTATGGATGGATTAAGTCTGATCCAAGTAAATTAAAAATGTTTGTTTCAAATCGTGTTTTTAGTATTCAAGAATTAACAAATTCATTGAATTGGTATCATTTGAATTCGGAATATAATTCGTGCGCAGATAAGTTAAGTAGAGGATTAAGTGTTTCAGAATTTTTGAATTTTCAAAATGTTTGGTTCCATGGTCCGGAATGGTTAACATTAGAAAAGACACATTGGCCAAAATCAAAAATTAATCTTAGTAAATTAACATTACATGAAACAAAAGATGAAGTCATTACTGTGTTATTTACGAAAATCGAAAATAATAACATATTTTATGATATAATTAATAGTACATCAGACTATATTAAATTGCAAGTTAGAATAGCTTGGGTAAATCGAGCAATTTATAATTTTAAAAATTTTAAAGCCAAAAAGTTTGGTCATTTGAGTTTATTAGAAATTATTAATGCAAGAGAATTTATTATAAAATTAATACAAAATAAACATTTCTCTATAGAATTAAAAGAACTCAATAGTAAATCGGAAAATACGGATTTATATACCTACAAAAAAAAGTCCTTTTAGATATTTAAATCCCTTTGTAGACAAAAATGGATTACTTAAAGTGGGGGGGGGAGGATTGTAAAGTGTGATAAAATTTTAGAAAATCAAAAACATCCATATATACTACCTCCTAAATGTCATTTAAGCAATATTATTATTGAATTTGAACACAAAATGATGTTACATGCAGGTGTACAAAACTTATTAGCAAATATTCGATTAAATTATTGGATCATAAATGGAAAACGTGAAGTAAAAAAAGTAATTAACAAATGTGTAAAATGTTATAGATTTAGAGCAAAAGGCCAACAGCAATTAATGGCAGATTTGCCTAAAGAACGTGTTAATTTATCTAGGCCCTTTCTAGAAACAGGAATAGACTTTGGGGGTCCAGTATTAGTAAAACAATCTCATATTAGGGGCGTAATAACGACAAAAGCATGGTTTTGCATTTTTGTATGTCTTGCGACAAAGGCATATCATATTGATTTATGCTCGGATCTCACTTCAGAAACTTTTATAGCGGCTGTAACGCGATTTATTGAAAGACGCGGTATAATTAAATGTTTTCATTCTGATAATGGAACTAACTTTAAGGGCGGATATGACGAATTTCATCGATTGTATAATTTGTTTAAAAATGATGAATCATACAAAAAGATTATTGACTTTATGAATTGTAAAAATATTGAATGGAAATTTTCTATTCCTTTAGCTCCACATATGAACGGTATATGCGAAAGTGGTATCAAATTGATTAAATACCACCTAAAACGAGTAATAGGCGAAAATGTTCTCACGTATGAACAGCTTAATACACTTTTAATTTACATAGAAAGTATTTTGAATAGTAGACCTTTGTGTGGATTATCAAACGATGTTGATGATTTAAAATACCTTAGTCCAGGTCATTTTTTAATCGGAGATAGTCTTACCAGTTATCCCGAACCAAATATTTCGGAACAGAGACGGAGTGGATTATCTCAATGGAAACAGATTTGTCAAATGAGGCAATCATTTTGGTCAAGGTTTTATAAAGAATATATATCACTATTGCAAAAAAGACCAAAATGGTTTCAAAAGCAACCTAATTTGGAAATTGGTTCATTAGTATTAATTAAGGAAGATGGTGTTCCACCATTAAAATGGATTTTAGCGCGAATTTCAAAATTGATAAAAGATAAGAATAATATCGCTAGATCCGCTATTGTGAAAACTCAAAAAGGTGAATTTACCAGACCAATTACCAAGTTATGTGAGCTACCTATAAATGTAGAAATTGAAACATAAAAATGTAAAAATTAAATTTGTTAAAATATTAAAAGTAAGAAAATATTGTTAATTTTAAATTTGATTTCTTTCATGATTTAATTTGTTAATTCACATTTATTATTTACTTTGTTAAAGTTTGGTTTGGTTTACATAATAGAAATTCATGTTATAAATTTAAACCAAGCTTTCCTAAATAACACAACTTCTGCGTGGCGGGAGGATGTTCAATCTTTTATAAAAATATTTAATTTGTTGTTATAAGAATATATTTGTTTACGTATATGTTTGATGTTGCAAGTAAAAACAAGTAAGGATTAAATAAATATGTGCAAGTTTGAACTTGCAACTAATATAATTTATAGATATACACAAAATTAAGTACAGCACAGAGCAGTGAGTTCTGCAGTAGGCTTCGTGACATACGGATGCATAATTAAGTGTGTGCAGAAACACAATGTAACTTCTCAACTAATCAACCTTCAATAAATTATTAATTATGGAATAAATAGTGTTTTGTGTTAAAAAAACCTACAGTCCACTTTCCTTACAAACCTTTTATCCCATAAAAATCCACAATTACCAACAACATATAAAAAATAACGCTTTCCCTATGGTAACTGCTTTGAGATATTGTCCGTATTTTAATGTAATCTACCACTTAATGAATCCTCGCCGTCACTTGGGATACCCTAAATATTAATGAAAATCAGATATATAGCAACTACATTGAATTGGTAATTACTTTTGTATGTAGGTAATCACAAGTTTTTATAATAATAATAATAATATAATATTTATTTGTGTTTGACCAATACAGCAGGTATACAAAACGTCATAAAAGAAAAATTACATGTTATAATCAGTTAATCTATGTTGAGTTTAAGATCCATTCATTTGAAGAATAAAGATTCAAGGTATAAAGAAACTGTTTCAATTGCCTCTTAAAGAGTTGGAGTGGTAGATGTTTGATATTATGTGGTATATTGTTAAAAATTCGAATTATAGAATTTGGCGGTCCTTTTAACGATTTAATTTAAGTACAATAATTTATTTTAAATTTATTTTTATTACGAGTATCGTGTTGATGATCCATATAGTTACTCAAGAAAAGATAAGAATATTGTTTAAAAAATACTGAACATTCGTACACATATAAATCATATAAAGTAAGAATCTTATTCTCTTTAAAAGTCGGTTTACAAGACGATCGTTGGCTAATGCCAAACATCACCCATAAACATCTTTTTTGAGCTATAAATAACACGAGCAGAATTTTCCCAGAAGACAATTCCATATCGCATATTGCTTTCAATATAGGCATAGTATATGTTAAATAAAATTGATTTTGGTACAGTATCTCTGATCGTATGCAAAAGGTAAGTGTATTTACTAATTTTTGCTGTCACCTGATCTATATGGTTATTCCAAGATAAACTTTTATCAAGGTGGATGCCCAAAAATTTTACCTGATCACAGAAAGAAATATTACCAAAATCTGGAATTTTTAAATTAGTTGTAAGAGGGCCGTACTCACCGAACTTTATATATTGAGTTTTTTCTATGTTCAGCTTCAAGCTATTTTTGATGCACCATTGAGACAACGATGCTAAGGATTTAGATATAGAGGCCTTCAAACTCTCCTCACTCAACTGATCGAAAGCAACAGCGGTGTCATCAGCGAACAAAATTGAGTTAGGCTCAATCAGTGTAAGATCATTAATATATATATAAGAAGGAAAATTAAGTATAAAAGTATTATAAAAGCGTGAATGTCTCATTACTTGTCAAGGGACCACTTATAACAGGTATATATTCATTACCATCTTCTTCTTATTTAGCAAGTTGAGATTTCTCTTCTATTTCTAACAATGTAGCTTTAAGAAACTGTTCTCTTTCATTCTTTCCCATTCTGTCCCAATCTCTCTCACCAATTGCCAATGAGATAACTCGTTTTCTGATCTTCATATATTCATCAACAATATTTATGATCTCTTTGGTTCTGGCATGTGTTTTCTGGAAATAATATTTGGAAGTATCTTCCATATTTTTCGCAATTGCAGCTGAAACTGTTATAGCCTCTTCAAATATATTTCTATTTAACAGAGCACATTGATCTTTACTATATAATATTTTTGCATATAATTGATCTCCTCTAGGTAAGGTGTTTAAAAAAGATATTGCATTAGCAAAATTCTTTTCAAGGGATCTTAATAAAAAAGAGTGAAGGAATTCAGGATATTTTCCGAAAATATACTTATTTATAAGTATGAGATGTTGAAGTTCGTGTCCTCTCATTAATTGTTGGATCTCATTAAATGCAACATTTATAACTCCATCATCACTTTTCCCAAGAGCTACAACATCTAAGAATATTTGTCTCCTATGTAAAATTTAGAAGATGAAAAAGACTGATTCTAAGAATGCATCTAAAGTATATTGATCACCTACGGTTCCACAAAAAGATCGTAATATTTTCTTTACCCATTCAATGTGATTATCATTGGTGAGTCTTTTCATACAACAAAGAATAATAATACAACTAAGTTCTAACATAACATATCCATTTCTTATTAACAAGTTAAAGTTAATTATTTTTGATATCAACCCAGCATATTGAGCATCATCTTTTAAAACATATTTACAAAACTCTTCAAAGGTGCATGATATCACTTGGAATTCTATTTGTCCTTTTTTCATGGCATCAGTCATTGCAGTCCAAGGAAGTAATTGTGATATAACAGACGAGTTTGCTATCATTCCTGCCACACATACAATTAATTCTTCAGCATCAGATGTTGATCCTATGTCAGTATTATAAAATCGAGATACATAGTAACCCAGTATTATGTTATAATTTGATCTCGATATATTTTGATCTGTAATTACATAACAATATTTTGTGGTAGCTCTGATAGTCCCACTACTTATGATAGAATTTGTAGATATTGAAATTCTGTCAACTCTTGTGTGACTCTTAGATGAGAGACTTCCACCTTTATAATTGGTTTTGTCCTTGAATAAAATAAATTCTGTTTTGTGTATAAAATGAAGAAGCTGTAACAAATGATTTCAAGGATTAATTTATGCTCTAGAGATTTCTATCTTAATTGGATATATAGCATATAATATATTGAAGTTATAAATTTGTATACTGCTAGTAATGTGGAATTTACTTGGAAAATATAAAAATCAATTAAAAAAGATATAACTATGTAAATACTTACAATATTGTAAGTATATTTGAAAATCTAAATATCATTTTGAAAAATTTGGTAAGTAAAATAGCATTAATGATATATTAGAAGTTCTTTACTTATATGGCGTATCTAATCTTAAATATAACTTGAATAATATGGGCCAAGACAGCAAAGATGATATTGTTTGATAACTTAAAATAAATATATATTAGAGATTTATCTAGATCACTAGAATAATACATATATTTAATGATTATGAAATTATGATCTTCAGTTATAATATTCTTTACAGTTATTACAATATACGAACTTTAATTTTTACTTTTTTTACTTCAAGATCATTAATATAAAGAATAAAAAGCAACGGCCCGAGAATTGACAATTGTGGGACACCCCTTCTTATGGTTTCTCTATCAGAAAAAATCACTTTAAGGTGATTGTTATCGAAATGGCTAAGTTGCACAGACTGTGAGCGATTTGTTAAGTAAGAATTGAATAATTTTAATGCCACTCCGCAAAAGCCAAAGTGGTATAGTTTCTCACATAAAAGGTCGTGATCCACACAATCGAACGCTTTTGAAAGGTCGAACAGTGCCAATGCGTTAAGATGGCTTTCATTCCCAGAGTTTAAAATTTGATTTATTACTTATATGCACGATGGTTATAACGTGAGCAATTTTCATATTCTGATGGAAATGGTGGTAATAGTTGTGAGGGAAAATAGCATCCAAAACTAAAATTTCAGCATTCAAAAATAAAAAATCAAGTGTAACGCGAATATTTCGAAGACTATAAGCATTAGGTGAAGAAAGATGATAAATTTTAAAACATTTTTTACTTGAATCTCAATTCTACCATTTTCTGATAGAAGGGCTTAACTTAATACGCCACTAAACTTAATAGGCTACCTACAAATTTTCATCTCTCTATCTTTTATATTTTTAGAGAAAATAAAAACCAAAGTTATGCCCTAATTTGCCCTGCACGAGAAAGCAATGATGTTTACGAAAAATTAATGCAAAAAAAAGTTGTTTATTTTGGTATAAGGAGCATTTTTTATATTTAAACTTTTGTTCCATCTCTAACGGTTTATCATAAGCAAAACTCAAAATTTTAGCATTTCTGAAATTTTTCTGGCATCATATCTCAAAAACTATTATACATAAGGAACTTTAGGTCAGCTTCAATTGTTTCAAATTTAATATACTTTCAAAATAATACTAGCATCTTATGTCAAAAGCTCATAGTTTTTGAATTGAAAAATTTTTTCAGTTTTTCACGTATTACGCAAGAAGCACAACTTTTTTTTTTGCTTGCAAAACGTGGTTTCACGCTCCCCTATGGAGTCCAAATAACATACCAAAATAGGAGGTTTACATCGCGTTTTATGATTTCAGCTGTTTTTTTTTTTTTTGTAAGATTTTACTGGCGTATAAAATACAAAAAAAAATTTACACACTCGTCGAATATTATTTTAAATTTTGCATACGCATTATTTGATTCAGTTGGGTAAGGCGTATACAATTCCGTCCGCGGTATGCTTAGGGTAGTGAATTCGATTCCCGCCGTCGCAACAAAATTAATTTAATTAATAGTTGTGATGGGCTGGTGTAGTGCATGGTATATGCATGAAGGAGGTACACTCAGTCTCTGAAAATGAGGAGTTGATACATGAAATTATCAGCGGAAAGGTGGTAAAACACATGAATGGTATTAAAGTGGACTTTATAGCCTAAGTGTGTCCTTCGTGGACAGCGAATATAACCTAACCTAACCATACGCATTATTTGAATTTTTTGATAAAAAATGTATATCATTAAATATTAATTTTAATAAAAAAATACTTTTAACAAAAAGAAAACCGACTTCAAAAGAAAAAACTTTTCCAATGTAAATTAATATGCACTAAAAATTAAAAAAATAACGATAATATAATGTAGTTAAAATTATTGTTATTTTTGGAGTCGGTGTCAGCTAAGGAAACAACTCTGATAGAACAGTTTGCTACTTAAGCTTGGCTGACACCGACTCCAAAAATAACAATAATTTTAACTATATTATATTATCGTTATTTTTTTAATTTTTAGTGCATATTAATTTACCTTGGAAAAGTTTTTTCATTTGAAGTTGGTTTTCTTTTTGTTAAAAGTTTTTTTTATTTTGTAATTTTTAGTGAATATGAAGAACACTAAATTATTTGTCACTAAAAATAGAATCATCGAAATCGGTTGGCGTGATATTGAGTTATTCGTTCTCTTGTCGTGCATACTTAATGCAAATTTAAGACTTTTATGATTTTCTTATGGATGCCGTTGTCAGAACTAGACCAAAATGAAATGGGACCACACGGGAAGCACCAGCTTTCAAACAGATAAAAAATCATCAAAATCGGTTCACCCAATCAAAAGTTCTGAGGTAACAAACAGTAAAAAAAAAAATACAGTCGAATTGATAACCTCCTCCGTTTTTGTTTGAAGTCGGTTTAAAATTATAACATTATACTGTAGCAGAAAAAAAAAATTAAACCTTGTAGGGTTAAATTGACAGATAATGAAATTTTAATAGGAATCAAAATTTCAACGGGTATAAATACCTATTTTTAAATGTATAAATATTGCCAGTGAAAAGCATGGCCCATTAAGCATGCGCTAATCGAAGTTAACACACACCCCAGAGGAAGTAGACCTTTCACATGGATTGAGACATAGGCGTGTGAAATAGGGCTCAGCTTCACCAAACCCAATACTCCCCTTTTATGGCGCTGTAAGAAAGAATAGAAAAGGATGATTTTACTATGACCTTCAGACAATATATTATTTAACAATAAGTGATAATTAAGAAAATATTGTAACCAAAGATAATTAATTTTTAGTTTAGTGAACACATTTTATATTTCAAAAACAACCAAAACCACGATAAGTGAACACGCGGCCTGGCATACAAATTGAGGTTATTTTAAAAACCAAAATGTTACATTAATTAGATCAAACAAATCATGACTCACCGGATTAATAGTAACAACTCAATTGTCACGACTATTTAACCCTTTAGCTACTATCGGGACTTCAAAGTCCCAGTTTTTTATGTTGCGAAAATTTTGCTTTTGAAAATATTAAAAAATTCTCGGTTTTGTTGATATTATTTTACTATTTGAACTTCAAAAATACACTGCGTACTAAAATAAATTAATTTTATCTTTTGAAAAAGAAAAAAAAATTTTTTGACTTAAAAGTCCCGATAAGGAAATAAATGAATAAAACCAGATACTTCTTTCAAAATAAAAATTTATTCTTATATCACAGAATATTTATTGCAAAATTGTACTCTAAAGATTACTTAAATTCAAAAAAATAAATATAAACTCTCATCAGTCTTGTAGAAAACGTTAAAAAAATTATAAAATAAAAGAAAACAATAACTCTCAAAAATATAAAGAAATTATTTCGTGTGATAGTCCACAAAACAGTTTTTGGTCTTGTTGCAACATAAGAATGTACCACAAGTAGTACATTTTGAAAATGGCCGTGATTCGGCACCTAATCCACGACACATTTCACATCTTCCTCGAGTATCAGTAAATTCGGGCCAGTGGGCGCCTACATTTCCCAACCTGACATCGGTAGGCACTGAATGTTGATATTTTTTTTTCCTTTTTACAAGTTTTTGGTTATCAACTTTTCTTTTTCTTGGTGTACCCATTGCTTTATTTTTGATACACAGGCCTCGCGTAACATTTCTGCGATATTCTAGCATAGGTATTTTTTCCACTGTTGCGAATAAATAATATACGAATTCACAAAAGCAATTTCTAGAAAACCGAAGAAAAGACGATGCCACCATTTTTTGCTTCGTCGATTAAGCCCGTATAGACTTCGTAGATGATCTGCCTTGTCTACACCGCTCATGAACATGCCATAGTCTTTAACCACCTGCGGGCAACGAATTGGTTCTTTCACGCCCGTTTTATTCTTTCGTTCCACTACACTTTCTTCGTCCCCATGGCAATTAGATGCCAGATGAACGACTCTGTTGTCCTTCCAGACGTAATATGTTATTCCCGTATTGCTCGCGAGCATCTCAAAATCTCCCCTCTTCAATTTTTTTTTCATTAGTCTTATTTTGTGGTAAACCTTTGCGGCCAACACGAATTGTACCACAAGCATGGGTATTTTGAATTTTTAATTAAATATAATTGATATTTGTATAATCATTTTAAATACCAAAATTAAAATATATTTCTCTCGCTTATAATCTGTATCAGTGAATTGACTCCATTCTACATGTGTATTCCATATGCTTTCCAGTCAAGAAGTGACTTAACCATGCAACAGGTAATGCAAGAAGAAGTTACTATATATACATTAACATCATTAACATGATGCATACTTAGAGTGACGAAAGCGCCACTGGTCAAGAACTAAAAATATATATGATATAATTTAGGTTCGTTCAGTTAACCAATAGTCATAGGGCTTAGCAAAATGAAACTGCATTTTATGCAGAAAGCAAGCCACTTTATTACCCAGTAATACTAGGGACCAATATGAATGATTTCATCCGAGGAAACACAAATTTCATCCACTGGAATTCAAGGTGGCGGACCTTATCCAAAATGGCGTCTGCATACTTTAAAAAATTAATAGAATCAAAACGGTTGCACCGATTTGAGTGATTGAGGTGTCAATCGATTCCTATTAACAACTCTAATCAAAAGAAAAACATACCATTTAAAAAAATAAAGATGGCGGCCGAATATTAAAAAAAATGTGTAATTTTTCCATAAATTTTTTCATTCTAGTGAAAATAACAACTAAATATCCTATGATATGGTCTAAAATTTTTTTATTTAAATAAAACCTGATTATATTAGCTATAAAATAAAAAAAATTGCTTGACAATCCGTCAAGTAGTTTTTGAACTATAAGCATTACAAAAGAAGCGCCTGGTTTTGAAAGCCTTCATTGCACGTAATGTGATGCAATGTACATACTCCAGTAGACATGTACTTTCTACCTGGAAAGTACTCCGAAGTTAATGAAATTTTTACAGGCTATTTGGGGGTACTCTAGGATGTCTATAATAACTTTTCGACCTTGAGAATCCTGTGCCAACTTGAAGGGGAGGGGCAAAAACACCAAAATTTTCGGACTTTTTACAGTTTTTCGCTTATATCTCGTTATTTAAGCCAATTTTGTGATCTATAGTCGCTTAAGAAATTGTAGAACAATAAATTTGCTAAAATTTGGTATCTAAAAGGATTTTCCAGACTTATTAGTGCCCGAGATACAGCCGATCCAAGGTAGACAAAGTTACTTGAAATGTAAAAAAGTAATCGAAACATGAAGGTTTAGTGTCCCTATAACTATTTATTACCATCATATCATGTTAATTATATTAATCGCACATCAATATCAACAGTTAAATTCAACTATGGCCACAGTCCTTCACCCTACCCCTTTCCTAACTATCCCCTTCCCCAAACATGAAGGTCTCTCATTTTAATGTAAAAAGTGCATTTTTAGAAACCTTCGCCCACATCAAATACTGTTACGTTGTACACACAATGTGATGTCAAGGGGTGGGAGGAGGTTCCGCCGACCAAGATTATTGTTTTGATTTGCAGTTTCCACACTTTCATTACTAATTTTGTTGTATAAATATTATCGAAGATAATAAATGAGAACTCTAGGATATGTCGAAATAAATTTGGATTTTTTCCCCAATTTCCTAGATCAGTTTTTTGTATTTTTAAAATACGTATTTTCGACTACCAAGTAGTCATCATCAGTAAGAATTAGCTAGCGAATGTTACTCTTTGCTAATTTGGTGGCGGACTGCACCAATGCGGTTTTTTGCCAATTGGTGGCGGATGTGCAGTCCGCCACCAAATTAGCAAAGAGTAACATTCGCTAGCTAATTCTTACTGATGATGACTACTTGGTAGTCGAAAATACGTATTTTAAAAATACAAAAAACTGATCTAGGAAATTGGGGCAAAAATCGAAATTTAATTTTGTTGGTTTGTTTGAAAAAATAAATAAAATATTATTGGTTTGTGATTTTGGAATGTCTTTAATTATTTTAAAAACTATACATTAAAAAAATTTGGAAAGGTTTGGAAAATTTTGTGGAAAAAATTTACAAAAATCATAATTCAGGAGATTATGAATAATTAGGATTAAATAATTAAAAGTCTCATAGAGGTAACCCATCATGTAACGAAAATCTCTAAGCGTTGGGTGACTGCTGGACTCCTCGTCATCAAAGTCCATGGGCTTGTCTTCCTCATGTAATTTTGGTGATGGAGAAAAGGGGAGATTGGTGGTGTCCTCACTCCCATTATTTGTATCAGCTTCGTTGGTGTCAGGCCGATTGAAGTTTAAGCATGCTGTGCAGGGCATGTACACTGCAGAGCACAACAGACCAGCCTTTTAACAGCTGCAGCTTGCAGTAGGGCAACCACTCGTACACTTGCAGCTTATTATATGAAGCAGATGTTTTGGAATAGCGTCCATCGTAGTGGTGATGGGTACCAGACCTGTAGGCCTGTATGTTGCTACGAAAATAATTAACAAAATACCTACCTTGTTTGGTAAACTTCCGTCTCCATTGAAAAGGATAATGTCGATGGCTTTCTTGACTTCCCACCCACGCCTGAACTTGAAAGTAGGCCTTGTATGAGTGGTACTAGGCAGCATCTCTAGTTGACGGTAGTCTGACAAGCTGACATTTCATGTTTTTGCAAATAACATCAATGAAAATGTTTGTGAAATTCGATAAAATAGAAAATGTTACCCCAATAATGGATGTTTTTTTTCATTTTCAATCAATCAATTATTCAATTGCATGGCGGTAAACTTGATTACGAAGAAAGAGATTGTATTAACAACTTTACTTATTTACTTTAAATAAAGGCTTTATTACTAAATATCATACACAATCACTTGAATAATGTAGTTTACATTTTCCCACAAATTTTTAAACTCTTCCAAGTTTTAAATGTATAATGTTTTAAATAAATAAAAACATTCCGAAATCATAAAACAAAATTATTTTGAATGAAAATAATAATTAATGATGAAAAAATTATTATCCTGAAAAAATAATAACGAAAATATGGAAGCTGCAAATCAAAACATTAATCTTGGTCGGCGGAACCTCCTCCCACCCCTTGACATCACATTGTGTGTACAACGTAACAGTTTTTGATGTGGGCGAAGGTTTCTAAAAATGAACTTTTTTCATTAAAATGAGAGACCTTCATGTTTGGGGAAGGGGGATAGTTAGGAAAGGGGTAGGGGGTAGGACTGTGGCCATAGTTGAATTTAACTGTTGATATTGATGTGCGATTAATATAATTAACATGATATGATGGTAATAAATAGTTATAGGGACAAAACCTTCATGTTTCGACTACTTTTTTACATTTCAAGTAACTTTGTCTACCTTGGATCGGCTGTATCTCGGGCACTAATAAGTCTGGAAAATCCTTTTAGATACCAAATTTTAGCAAATTTAATGTTCTACAATTTCTTAAGCGACTATAGATCACAAAATTGGCTTAAATAACGAGATATAAGCGAAAAACTGTAAAAAGTCCGAAAATTTTGGTGTTTTTGCCCCTCCCCTTCAAGTTGGCACAGGATTCTCAAGGTCGAAAAGTTATTATAGACATCCTAGAGTACCCCCAAATAGCCTGTAAAAATTTCATTAACTTCGGAGTACTTTCCAGGTAGAAAGTACATGTCTACTGGAGTATGTACATTGCATCACATTACGTGCAATGAAGGCTTTCAAAACCAGGCGCTTCTTTTGTAATGCTTATAGTTCAAAAACTACTTGACGGATTGTCAAGCAATTTTTTTTATTTTGTAGCTAATTTAAATAATCTGGTTTTATTTAAATAAAAAATTTGAGACCATATCTAGTGTGATCAAATTAAAAAAAAATGGCGTCAATTTTTAGATAATTCTGAGTTCGGAGAAAAAAATTGAATTTAGTAGATCATTATGATACAAATTGAGGAAACTAAAATCCAACATTTTTTGATGGTCGGAAGGGGTCCAAAAAAAATGGTAAAGTGGCCTAATCCGGTCTTTCGCGTCAGACACCGTCGGATTGAGTTAAAAATAAAAAAGTGTTTAATAAGCTTAGGCGCCGTAAAAAGGCGAAAAGAATGAGCTGCGAATGAACCCGATTGGTCCATCGATGTCCCCACAAATTGCAAAAAACCATCGATTTTGCTCGAAAGTTCAAAACTTCATAGCTCTTGTTGTTTTAAAGATTCAAAGCTGAGATTTAAATGGATTGTAGCTTTTGTACCCATGAAGTATCACACACAATTTCAGCAAGATCGAATGTATACTTTTTGCAAACCGCAGCTGAATGCAAAAAACAGGACTTTTGTAAAATGGCCCTAAAAAAGTTGTGGTGCGGTAACGCGCTATTTTTTTTACGCGAGCATATGCTTCAATAGTTAAAGTAATACCTACTAAAGTGCCAACCTCTCATCTTTAGTAAAAGTTACTAAAATATTAATTTTAAATTACTATTATTTTAAATTATAACATTAAAAATAGGATGGAAGTAATGGGAGCAATTATTAAGACTATAATGTCACATAACTTCTGTCTCTTAATAATTGCTCCCATTACTTCCATCCTATTTTTAATGTTATAATTTAAAATAATAGTAATTTAAAATTAATATTTTAGTAACTTTTACTAAAGATGAGAGGTTGGCACTTTAGTAGGTATTACTTTAACTATTGAAGCATATGCTCGCGTAAAAAAAATAGCGCGTTACCGCACCACAACTTTTTTAGGGCCATTTTACAAAAGTCCTGTTTTTTGCATTCAGCTGCGGTTTGCAAAAAGTATACATTCGATCTTGCTGAAATTGTGTGTGATACTTCATGGGTACAAAAGCTACAATCCATTTAAATCTCAGCTTTGAATCTTTAAAACAACAAGAGCTATGAAGTTTTGAACTTTCGAGCAAAATCGATGGTTTTTTGCAATTTGTGGGGACATCGATGGACCAATCGGGTTCATTCGCAGCTCATTCTTTTCGCCTTTTTACGGCGCCTAAGCTTATTAAACACTTTTTTATTTTTAACTCAATCCGACGGTGTCTGACGCGAAAGACCGGATTAGGCCACTTTACCATTTTTTTTGGACCCCTTCCGACCATCAAAAAATGTTGGATTTTAGTTTCCTCAATTTGTATCATAATGATCTACTAAATTCAATTTTTTTCTCCGAACTCAGAATTAAATTGTTCAAAAAGTTAATTTGATCACGCTAATCATAGGATATTTAGTTGTTATTTTCACTAGAATGAAAAAATTTATGGAAAAATTTTTCTTAATATTCGGCCGCCATCTTTATTTTTTTAAATGGATTAGAGATGTTAATAGGAATCGATTGACACCTCAATCACTCAAATCGGTGCAACCGTTTTGATTCTATTAATTTTTTAAAGTATGCAGACGCCATTTTGGAAAAGGTCTGCCATCTTGAATTCCAGTGGATGAAATTTGTGTTTCCTCGTATGAAATCATTCATATTCATATAGTATCACTGGGTAAAGTGGCTTGCTATCTGCATAAAATGCAGCTTCCGATGAAAATATCACCGTAAGCCCTAAGACTACAAAATTGAATATGAAGTTGAAAAAAATTTCATAACAATACGAACAGTTGTAGAGAACATATTCCGTTATTTTTTTAAAACGTATTATTCTGAAATGAACAATTATATGAACAAAAGTTTCTGCCTTTTTATTTTGCATACACTAATAATGAAATTATCCCTTTTCAACTTACATCAAGTGTAAAAAATTAATGAACAAAGAGATTCTAATAATCAAAAATTTGTTTAAAAAAAACAATGGAAAATGATTGAAATGTGGCAGTGAGGTAGGAGAAATGAATACGCAAATAATTAAAGAATGAAAAGGTTATATATTTAATATAAATGCAAAATGAATTATATGAAAGTGATTGAATGTACAAAATAAAGTAAAGCGTTCAATATAAGAATTACAACTGTTTACAAAAGGCGACTATATCACACGACTGTTCATGTTTGACTTACTCACAAATAGTGTGAATAAACAGGTCATCCTGTGCCTTATAGATTTGTGCATGTACATAATGTCTGTGTGTACACTAATACACTCACGTGCGGATTTCCATATGAAAATATCATTTCTAACAGAAAACGAGTGTTACTAACTGTTAACTAGTTAATGTACATTTGTTAACTAGTTGACTTATATTTGTTAATTATTAGTCGGGTTTAATTAATAAAAGACCGCATGGATTTCATGATTTTTATTCAATCTCCATATCCTCTAACCTCATTCTACATTCAATCACCTACATAATATATCTTATTCTTATGCCTGACCTATACTTGTACATAACATCATATTCATGCCTGATATACACTCTTGCCTGAATTCTATGGGTCACTTAATAAAAACAAGTGAAAATAAGCAGATTGAATCAGATAATTGTCAAAATATTCTGTATTAGTGCAGGCTCTGAATGGGGTTGAGAGTGCAAAATATGAGTACCGCATTTGGTCAATTGATTCTTCAGAAAAGCTTATATTAATATTCTGGATCTTGCCAGAAACACCATTGGTCCAATTTTAATCAAGTAAAAGTTACTCTAGGTTCTATGGGTCATTTAATGTCAAAAAGGCTCTTTGTGATTTTTTTGTAAACTTCTTTTTCGAGATATTAACAGTTAAATGTGTGGAAAAATTCCAAAACTCCCTCGATAATTTTCGAGGTTATGGTCAATAATGTAAGGTTATGGTAAAATTTCTTCATAGACACCTAACAATTCGTAAAACTTTAATTGTAAATTAATCATATTAACAAATTCTTTTCTCAGGAATTAAAATTTTCGGATAATTTAATACTAGGTCTTATGATAACAGGAAGCTGCTCTGTGGTCTCTTTCCCCATGAAAACACTCAACTTAAGACAAGAATTGCTTAACGAAATCTTCCAAACATATATTGGTCAATATTTTTCTTCAATTTCGCGCCCAGTGCTTCCAAACGATTGTTTGTAGTGTTGCAAAAGTTATTTTGCATATAGGCTGTTGCCAGGGTCCATTCTCGAAATTAAGTTCGATCGTCGATATTAATTATAAAAAAAAAAACGTTATTTTTTTTATTGAATTAAATTTACAATTTGAAATTTAATTTTACAATTTTACAAGTAAGTCAACTGTTCCAAGTTATGATCAAATCAACTCAAATTAATTGAAAATCGTTTTAAAGAAAACTTTATTGATGAGCTTGTAAAATTTTGTCATTCATTGCACATCCTGCTTCGTGCCTAATTTTATTAACAAATTTATTTGTAACATACTAATAAATGATTATTAAGCATTTTGCTGAAAGTGAATATTTGAATTTGAACATTTATTGAAAATAATTTGAAATAAAAATAATTTATAGTAATAATAAAATAATTAATAAGAATGTATTAATTATATGTATATCCTTTATATATGAAAGGATGTAACTACCCCATCATTAAATGGGCGACGACCAATTGAGTTTGAATTTGGACTCAGTTGTCGGAGCTTCAGAACCAGTGGTAGGATCGTTGATTTCGACTGTGTCTTTTGGTTGAAATTTCTTCTTGAAAATTTTACCAATTCCATATAAGATGATAAAAAGTAGCATTGTTACGGTACTAAACAGCAAGTAGTCTCTATGTTGCCTTTTGTTTGCAATAGGTCGATAGCATGATAGTTTTCTATGTGGTAATTAGATAATTTTTTTAGGCTTATTGGCTGGATTATTTTTTTTGCGTTAATTGCGGAAAATGCTACAGGGACGAGATATATTGAGTCCCAATACTGATTCCATTTGTTTGTGTACTTGATCCCATTTATTGCTATTGAATAATTAACGTAGTGCAGTAGTAATGTTCCCTGGATTATTTTATTTTTTAACCCACAAGTGGTAAGAATATCGGTTTTGGGTATATTTATTAGCTATATACAATTTTCTTCTGGTTGCGATATGGTTTGTATTTTTGTATATTCTGTTAGAGCACAATGAGCTTTTTCGCTTTTCAGTATGTTTCCAAATAGATTCGTTGATATTTTCATATTTATGAAAATTTTTGTAGATAAAACTTTGTTCAATATTTTACATTTTTCAGTCAGATAATAAATTTGCTGTTTATTGTATAGGATGTAAGGATATGGGTTATTTATGAGTTTTGTGGAATTAATAGGTGTTAGTATCGAATGGATGAATTCGAAAGAGCTATTGTGAAACTTTGAAATAGACCATTTACAAATGATATACAAAACGTCAAAAAACAAATATATTACAATAAATCATCCATACAATAAGGCATGCGTTCTAGTAAGAAATTTTTTAATTTTTTTTTGAACTGTGAATGTTGCCGTTCTTCTTTAATTTCGGTAGGTATCTTCTGAATGAGTTTATAGCCAGTGTAGACTGGCGTTCTTTCATAAAATGTGGTTCTGTGCGCAAAATCGAATAGAGCATTCATTCGCGTATTATAATTTTTTTGGAGTTCCACGTTAAAGTAGTTTCTGCTGTGCATAAATTTGAGCAATTCAAATGCATAGATTGCATAGAATGTCAAATAGTTCTTTTCTTTGAAGATGGTACGGCAAGAATCGCCCATATTTACTTTATAAGTCAATCTTAATATTTTTTTTTTGAATAATGAAAACTCTATCCGCTTCAGCACATCTTCCCCACATTAATACTCCGTATTTTATAACAGAGTATACATTTGCAAAATAGTAAACTTGTAGTTCACGAGTGTCTAAATACTGTCTCAATATTCTTATTTGATAAAAACATTGATTCAGTTTTTTGCAAACCGAATTTACCTGATTCAAAAATTTTAGATTATAATCTATATTAATTCCTAAAAATTTCGCTTGGTTGCAACTTTTCACTTCGTCATTGAAGCATTTGATTGTAAAACTCTCCCTATTAGGTTGACTTTTCAATGAAAAAAGTATTAAAGCAGTCTTATCAACATTCACAATTAATTGATTTTTGTAGCACCATGTCTGAAAGTTCTCTATTACTTGATGAGCTGTAGATTTCGCTTCAATTAAAGTTGAAGCTGTAACCATAATAGTAACATCATCCGCATACATGATTATTTCGTCTATACTTAAATGCTCTGGAAGATCATTTATGTAGCACAAAAAAAGCAACGGTCCTAGAATACTACCTTGTGGAACGCCTCTGTCCATTTCAAATGTCTGAGACACTTTCCCATCTAGCTCAACGAAAAATTTTCTATTTTCTAAATAAGATTTTATTAGTTCATTACTTGCACCCCTGAGTCCCATTTGTTCTAGCTTTTTTAATAGAAACAAGTGGTTGACAGTATCAAATGCAGCACTTAGATCAAAAAATAAACCTATGACACATTTGTTGTCGTCCAGATGTTTTGACAAGTGTTCGTATAATTTGAAAATAGCCGTTTCAGTAGACAGCTTTCTTCGGTATCCATGCTGCGCGACATTAATAATTTTATTGTATTCCAAAAACTGACTTAGTCTATTGTATATCACTTTTTCAAATACTTTAGAAAAAACTGATAATAAAGACACTGGTCTATAGTTTTGAACATCTGTTAAGCAACCTTTTTTTAAAACTGGCACTATTTTGGCAACTTTTAAGAGATTAGGAAAAACACTGTTTTCTAAACTTGCATTTAGTAAACATGTAAGAATTTCACTAAGTAAATTTGCACAATTTTTCAACACTTTTACTGGCACTTGATCAGCTCCAGTTGATTTCTTATTCGGCAGGCTCATAATTATCCTATAAACTTCATTTGGATCCGTTGGATATAAATACATAGTTTTCTGCACATGTTTGTTGGTTTGTGTACATTCCATCGATAATTTATTGCCAAAATGTCTGTTTAATTTTTCTGGCACTGAGTTCAGAAAATAATGATTGAAAATTTCTGCAATCGCCACTGGATCATATACAGTTCTATTATTGTGGTTTAAAACAATTTCTTTTTGTTTT
Organism: Chrysoperla carnea; assembly: GCF_905475395.1. NCBI lineage: Eukaryota > Metazoa > Arthropoda > Insecta > Neuroptera > Chrysopidae > Chrysoperla > Chrysoperla carnea. The sequence continues at coordinate 71,747,216 of NC_058341.1, forward strand.
TTGGAAGTTTTATTTAATGCCCTGTTAATGGCGTTCCATACATCATTCATATTTGATGTTGATAAATCGACATTTTCAAATATGTAAGCTTTTTTTGCTGCCTTAATGTTTTTTTTATGTTGGTTTTTCATCTTGTTGTACATTTGTTTAAAGCTTTCATTATCATTCCGGAGTTTGCATAGATTTTTTAATGTTTGGCTAAATTCCAGAATTTCCTGAGTTATCCAGGTCTTATTGCTATTAAAAACTTGACATTTTTTAATCGGAAAGCTTAAATTAAAACAATATTCAAAATTTTCGTAAAAAACATTGTACATACTATGAACATCATTGCTTTCGCTCCCAGCTTTCCAATTGGTTTTATTTATCACAAAGTTCATGTAGTGCAGACCTTCTTCATTAAAACTTCTTTTTGTTACTTTGATGCACTCTTTCTTAGGTTCAAAATTACCGGTTGTTTTAATTTGGAAAGATAATATTTGAGCCGTATGGTCAGAAATATTGGTGTTTACTACTTCAGATTTTTCATAATTAAAATGTTTATTCACAATGATGTAACCCAATCCTGTTGCAGAGGCTTTATAGATGCGTGTAGCGTCACTTATTGTGTTACTTAAACTATAAGAATCGAGTACATCATACAGTCGCCGCTTTACCAGATTGTTGCTCAGAAAGTTTATATTCAAATCTCCTAATATGATTAAACATTTGTTTTCAGCTTTATTTAAATCTAATAATCCATTAAGATGATATAAGAATTCGTTAATATCCGAATCTGGAGACCTGTATACCGTATAAATAAAATAATTTTGCTTTTCAAATGCTAATTTTATACCAGCACATTCAAAAACTTTTTCTTTACAATGTCTTTTAGTACTCAATGAACTGCATTGTTTTATAAGCTTAGATTTGACCCATATAGCGACGCCACCATGTTTAAAATACTCTCTTGAGTATTGTGCTACTAGTTGATAGTCGTTGAAATTTATTATTTCTAAGTTATTATCTTTAGACCAATGTTCAGTAACTCCTAAGATATCAATATTTTCGCTACGTAAAATCAACTCTAAATTTTCAAGTTTGTTAAAAATTCCTTGTACATTTTGGTTCATGATTTTTAAACTACATTCACTGGTTACCTGCACTTGGTGGCTTGGCTCTAAATGTGGCGCTTTGTCTGTAATGCCTTGTATGTTCAAGTGCATAATATTGGATTCGTTAATCTTTGGCCGCAACGGTTGGTGGCGTCCACTGTTGGTTTGTACTGGTTTTGTTACGAAAAAAGTTTAAATTGAATCTTCTAATCACAGTCCCAACTGGCCAAAAAGTAGGATCATACATTTTGTCTTTGTATGTATTGTTAATACCCACTTTGAAGGCTTTGTTTGATCCCAGGGTTTTTAGTTCCTCGCAAATAATATTTTCAACATTTGTTTTTGTTTTATATAATTAATTACAATTTCTTTTGTAACATCCGGTTTGACTCTACCAACATATACCCAAATTTGTGTTTCAGCTGCTTGAAAGCCTGTATTTTCATCTGTTTTCCCTGTGCCAATGATAGTTTCCTTTTTTTTCTTTCTGTGTGTCACTATTTTGAAATCTTCTTCTGATAATTTATTAAGTGTATTGCTTTTTTCATTATCCTCTTTAGTGCAGGCATTCAAATTTGCTTGATTGTGACTAGCGTTGCCTATACCACTAATATTAATGTCCATGGTTGTATCATTGGTTTTTTTACCATAGCCATTGCACACAGCTTGTTTGTAGCTAAGATTGCCTATAGCACCTTCATTACTTGTGGTTCCAGCTGTATTTCCAAATTGATTTTCTTCGATTTTATTTTCCATTTCTAAGATTTTTAAGGTGTTTTCCATACCAGTATCCCGTAAATCTTTGTTTTGTTTATCCTGCATGTTTGCTAGATGGTTTTCTGTCGCTTTTAATTTTTCTTCTAAAAGTTTGTTTTTCTCAGTTATTTCTTGCATTAATTTTTTGAGTAAATCATTCTCTTGCTTCATAAACTTGTTTTCTTTAATAATTACTTCACATGGAACATATCGATCTTCCTCTGGCATATGGACAATTTCAATTTCAATGCTTTTAACGACTGGTTTGATGTTTAAATTTGGGGTTATGTTACAATTTGTGCATTTCCAATCTTTAATTTCCTTTGTCTCGTTAAGTCTTCTGAGTTCTTCCAATTTTACGTTTTCACATTCAATGTGGTAGCTTTCATCACAATTTACACAACTGATAGAATCACTATATCGATCAATTACTTTTTTACATCGAGCACATAATAAACCGCGTCCACCGCCCATAGTGGTGGATGTAATAATAATTGATTCTTATTCGGAGGGGTGTAACATTTGTTTTGAAATAACGTTTAATTTTGCTAGTGTTATTGAATATAATTTGTCATTTAAATGATTAGTAAGCATATCTATATTATAATATACTTGATAAAGGTATTTGCATGTATCTGAAATTTTCTTCTTCTACTTGAATTTTATTTGTGATAATTTTACTATTAAGTTTTAAATTTTCACTAATTGTTTCCTGTTGACTATCTATAAAATTTGTAATATTCTTAAATCGATCTATCATTTGTTGGTTTAATGTGATTTGTGATTGTTTAAGTCATGTTCGTTAAGTTTAGTTGCCTCTATAAAATTTTTTATATTCTGAGCATCTGTGTCATCCATGTTTCCTGTAATGCCTTTGATAATTGATCCAAGTCGGTTAACTAGTCCTCGTCTAGTCCTCCGTTTTTTCGCAGTTTCAGTTAATTCGAATTTATGTTTGATTGGTGGTCTGTCGTATTTTTGAATTTGATAAATTTCGCAATTGTTAATATATTGATTTTTTCTATTAAATGTGGGAAATAAATATTACGTTTAATTTCTAAATTAACTTCATTTATACCTCGGTGGTTATTATTGTCATGTTGTTCTTTGATTAAATGGTCTTGTATGTTCTCGTTTTCGATATCGTCCAATAGAGTTTTACATCTAACTAATTAGATTTATTATTGAAGAATTCTGTATATATGTCTTCGATAAGTTTTAATATTTCATCGCTACAATATATACCTATTGTTTTCTTTGGCGAAAGATATTCTTTTAGTATATTTATTAAATTTTATTTAGTAAAGTTTTTGCTAGAGAATATTTGTCTATATTAAGTTTTGAATAGCACTTTTAAATTCTTTCAGTGATTTTTCTGAAATGGGAATTAGATTCAAATTATCTTCCTCAGCACTGTGCTGAGTTTCATTTGAGCTATTACTACTATTTTCAGTAACATGAATTTCCGGGATGCATGAAAGTGCATCAGCAACAACATTTGACCTACCTTTAATGTAAATCGGCGTAAATTCATATCCGTCTATAATATCTTTCATTCTCATCAATTTATTGTTGGTATTTTTCACCTATGCACCTCTATGCACCAATGGCATAGTTACTGGCATCTGTTGTTAAATTACATTTTTTTTTTAAATCGGGGTATTGCAATATTAGATCGTTGATTAAAAGTTGTTTGCATTTTTCAAACTGTTCGATGCTGACTTAAACAACGAACTTAGAAACAAAAAACTGAAGGACCATCTGGCAATTTACAGTTTATTGAAATAACACAAACAATTTCGATTAACAAAACACTATTTTATTTAAACTTAAATAAATGAAATTACACATTCAATTGTTGCAATTTGATAGGAAAAACAATAAGCAAAGCAAATTTAATTATTTTGACTTACATATAAAATATCATAATCATACCAACGTCGAATGTAGATTCTTGATCCGTGAAACCAACTCTCTAAAATTAAATTAGTGAAATTTCATTAAATCACAGTCAAATTTCACTAATTTTTGCAGTTGAAATCCAGCAACCTAGAATTAGTGAAAATTCACTGAATGATTCAGTTAAAAAAGAAATCACTAATTCATCAGTGAAAATAAGATTCATTCATTGATAAATGGAAATATATTTCACTAATTTATAAGTGAAAATTTAAATCACTAATTTGTGAGTGAAAGTAACTAATTTAATAGTGACAGTACTTTTCACTAATCCATTAGTTACATCAAACGGTTTATTGAAATAGTGAAAATCGCCAATTAAATTAACAGAATTTACTAATTCTTTCTTTGTTGTGAATTAGCAGAATTTACTAATTTATCACTTAAAAATACTATTCTATTCAATTAGGCACTTGTAAGTAAAACAATTTTTTATTAGGAAAAGAAAAAAAATATGTTCATTTAATAAAAAATTTTATTGACTATTTTCATAATATATTATTAACTTACTAGTTGAAGCACTGTTATCGGTTACTGCAAAAGTACATTTTTCATTGTTAGAACTTATGTTAAAACTATTATGAATTTCATTATTGATTTTAATGAATTACATAGTTATATGAATAGCTGATACAATATTTTTGGGTTTTACTCCCATTTTAAAAATAAAATAATCGATTAAATTATAAATATTCATTAATTCCTTTGGATACTCCAAATTTAATACATAATAACATCTCTATAGTCAATCAACTGCAAATATTGGTTCCAGTTTTTTGCCTACTTCCACTCTCTTAAATTAAATCAGTGAAGAGTTTCTGATTGTCAGTGAATATTAACTGACTTCCATAGTGCCAATCATATGACTGTGAAACAGTCAAAATTTACTTAATAAATCAGTAATTTATAAAAGTACTGAAATATAAATTAAAAGTACTGAAACACAACAGTCATTATTATGTTGATTGAATCAGTAAATTCATTGATATATTTCAATGTACTGATGATTTCAGTTAAATTAGGTGAAAATAAAGTTTTAAATGTTTCTTTATTGAACATAAGGATTTTTGATTAGTTTGTATCACTGTTAATATGTATATTTTTTATATTAATATGGAGAGAATTAACTACATTATGGGCCTTTACGTCCATTTTATAAATGTATACAGCCATGAAATTATAGAAATGGTCCAGTTTTTGTAGAAATTCGACATTCAGTACATAAAAAAGTTTAAAAAGAACTTCAAAGGCAGTTTTTGAATTTACATTGTCAGGGATTTCAATTCCACTCGTCCCCCTGGATAAAAATATGATGACGACCTTGACCATTGACCATAATCAGGTATGGCTGAACATTTTCATTCGCTTTATGTTGAATAGCAGCCACATAATTTGATATATTTATATTTTCCTAAAAATAATTAACCTTTATGAGCATATACAAATAATTCAACTGTTGCAATTAGATAAAAATTTGAATTAAAAACTTATTGATACAATTCGTAATAAATAAGGGCTCGGAAAATCTATATCAGGTGTATCATCTTCTTCATTATCTGTTTCCTCAAGAGGCTAGTGTTTAAAAAATTTAAGATCGTTCCATCTTAAAATAAGAAAAATAAGTATTGCAAAATAGTAATTCGTAATATAAGGTGAAAATATTTATTGCTTTAAAACTCACTCTCTTTTTTCCCTTTCTTTTCTTGATTGAAGTTTTTGTATTTACATTGGAAGCAGGCATGAGATTAGCAAGTAAGAGTAACGCTCGCAAACTTTCTACCGAAAGAGTAATGAAAATAATTATACTGATAATGAGATGTTTTGTTGAAAAATTTAATACGTACCATTTTCTATGATTTTAGATTTTTGAAAAAGTCCAGATGAAAATTGTTCAGCATAAGCAATTATTCGCTTTGCATAAAATGTTGGAAATTTTGAGAAAAAATTGTTTGCTGAATCTTTGAACATTTTTTGGAATTTTAAGTCAATCTGTAAAAACATTTAGAATCATTATGTTTAATATTACTTCAAATCGATATTACGAAAATTTTTCTATTATGTATAAAGGCATAGATATGTGTTATATTTGTTAAAAAATATATACCATTTCTCCTCGATAATCCTGGAGACGTGGATACATTTGTAAAATTTCAGATATGGTTGGATTCTTTGTCACAATCCAATGCCTTCTATACATAAATGTATCATTTAAACCTTGTATAATTGTATTTTTATTATTTTCTGTTGGGAGCTTTAACTTTAACATGGAAATTTAAAAAAAAAAAAAAAAAAAAAAAAAAACTTTATAAGTGAATACAAATAAAACAAATTATATGTATGATATTTATGATTTTATTCTTATTTGTTCATAAACTTCTTCAATTGAAAGATCGTTTGTATCTGGGCCCTGATACAAAAAGGGTATTAATCAATTCGAATATTCGAATTAATAAATTCGATTTGAAAGCGATACAATTCGATTCTGATGAAATAAAGTATTAATACAATTTTAAGTTTAATTAAAGTATTATTATATTTTATTAATTAAATTATTATTCAAAATACATAGTGACATGATGTTTACAGATCAACTTACAACACCAGACCCTTTCTATGCCGGTTGCAGTAACACAGTAACCCACACACTTACTCTCCTATTAATAATATAATCATAGGCGTCCCGAGGACGAAATTATTGGGGGGGGGGGGCACCAATAGTATAAAAAAAAAAATTGTTAATTGAAGAAAAAGTTGTAGTTAAATAAACACGTTATAAATTTTAAGTATTTATTTATAGGTATGAAACAAAAAAGTATTGAAAAAAAAAAAAAAAAAAAATTGACACTCTTAAAAATTATAATAATTAATAAAAATACAAAAAACATCAACCTTTTCTTAAAATGTTAAAAACTCAACAAAAATTATTAATAAAAAACAGTCTTTTCTTTAAAAAATCAATCTTTCTTTAAAATTGTAATATTAATACTTAGAATAAAGATACGACTTTATTTAAATTGTGATAAAAAATCTGCCCATCTTAATACAAACTAACTTTTCTACCATGCATACTAGCAAATTTTTCGACCAACATATCGAGTCCTACATCCGACATCAGCTCAGCTGTCTTTTCTCTCTCAATGGCCATCAAAGCTTATCCTACTAGCCGATCCTCGCCCATTTTACTCCTAAGATAGGTTTTTAGACGCCTGAGTGAGGAAAACGACCTTTCAGCCGTTGCAGTGGTAATTGGCCAGGAAAGACTAATCTCAAAAAAATGTAGTATGCATGGAAGACTTTTACTTAGATCATATTTTAAAAATAGACTTGCATACTTGCTAAGGGACGGTTTTTCAATGTTATCTTGAGAGTTGATAAAGTTGGTAATTGCAAAGGCTCTATACATTTTGTACTCATTTGGTAATTTGCCATTTAATTCATAAAATGCATCTAATGTGATGATTTTTGTTTCATCAATAGGTTTTTCTAGCTCTAATAATACATCTATAATGTCTTTAATTTTCGTGTAATCGTTTTCTGAAAATCGATGGTTGAGGTTGGTTATGCAAACGTCCAGCCCAGCATAGAAAATATTCACTTTCAAATCTTCTTTACTTGACGTTTCATAAAATGCGGTATTAGGGTTGTCATCTAATTTTCTAGGAACTTTTCTTCTTCTTTGCACCTTTGGGGAGCTAATATTAAATCCCTCTACGCTTATTCCCTCACACATTTGCTTGGTCTCGTTCCATAATTTATTAAATTCTATTTCATTTCTTTCATCAGTAAAACAATTCACCAATGATTTTACTTTTGGAAAGAGAGTGGTTATATTTAAGTCTTCTCTTTGCAATTCTTTTGATAATATATCTGTCATACTTAAAATATGATACAAAAACTTTAGACAAAATATAAATTCAAAATTGCAAATTTGTTTCAGCACGCCATCAGCATCTGCTGCCACTTTGACGTTGGCATTATCGTCTGAAATTTTGTCTAGCGTTTTCAAAATCTCTATAAAATTATCTAAAATCACTTTTAATGCCCGGTGGCGAATAGTCCATCTCGTTTTGGACAGCGAAAATAGTTTAGAATGAACGGAATCATTACCACGTTCATTCCTAACAGTTTCAAAAATTGCATACCTTTTTGACGAACACATTATAATATTATACAGGCTATTAGTAATGTTCAAAACATTCCTGAGACCTTTTACGCTTTCGCAAAATCTGACAATAGCCAAATCTAATAAGTGAGCATGACAATGAGTATATATTGCTCTCGGTTCAATTGATTTAAACTTGGCTGAGACGCCATTAAATTTGCCACTCATATTTGAGGCACCATCGTAAGCTTGGCCTCGCATTTTCTTCAAATCAATACCTGTGTTTTCAAGGTATTCTTTGATGGTTGAAAACAATGTTGTAGCAAGTGTATCCTTTACATCCACAAATCCTAAAAATCGCTCTTTTATTTTAAAGTCTTTATTATTGGTTTGAAAGGGGTATCGTACACAAATAGATAGTTGCTCCTTAGTGGCTATGTCGGTTGTTTCGTCACAAATTAAGGAAAATGACGAGGATGTGTTGATTTCTTCAACAATGTCTTGAATAATTTTGGTTTTAATGATCCCAATAATTTCATTTTGTGTTCGAGCACTGGTGTAATTAAGTTTTGACTTAAGCAAACCTTCGTATGTTTCTTTTTTGTCTTTTGCCCTTAATGTCAATAGTTCTAACAAATTACCTCTGTTAAAAGAGTTTTCTTTTTCATCATGGCCTCTTAAAGACAAGCCCTGTTTTCCCAGAAATAGAATCGACTCAAATATAAATTTTAAATATTTTCTATTCTGGTCAACTTGTATAGTATGGACAGAGGAAATTTTGTCGCAAACTGTCTCACCTGTATGTCTGTATTCGTGCCAAAACTGTTTAGCCTTTTGATGCACTTCAGTGTTTTCGTGTTTGCGAAATTTTTCCAAAGCTTTTTTCCAACTTTTGACCCCAATCAATGTAAGATTATCTTCTCCTTTTCCTGATTTATTTTGAAAAAAAAATCTGCATGGAAAACAAAAAGCTGCGTCTAGTTTTTTGCTATATTCAAGCCATGGAAACTCTTTGTACCATTTAGCCTTAAAACTGCGTGATTTTCCCCCTATTTTTATTGTTGGGAAGTCAACCACTGGTTGGTATGGACCTACCGTGATATCGATAGCGTTGATACCATGTCCAGGGTCATTTAATGCAAATGTTGAAGATTCATTATACTTTTTATTTAACTCCTCTTCGGATGAATCCAACAATTTCGACTCAGGTGGACTCTTAGTCGACTCAGAACTAGTCGATGGAGTACACTCATTCATATTTCCAGAGTTTTCCGTTTTTTTAAAATATTTGAACAAAGAAAACTGTTTCGACATTTTAATTTATTTATGGTGGAAAAAAACTGTTAATTCAAGTCCTATTTAAAATATCCAAAATGCACACACACACACATATAAATTACTTTTGAATTAAAAATAATTAATAAAGTGAGGAAAAGATAATCTCGAAACTTTCAATACTCTAATACGAACTTTAAAAACTGCGATTTAAATTAAACAATCCTAATTCGTCATTTCAAAAATGATATAAACAAATCTTTAATTAAAACTGAACAAAAAATAATCCAGAAACTTTCAATGTTCTAATACAAACATACACTTTAAAAACTATGGCCTTTATTAAACAGTCCTTAGTCGTAATTTGAAAAATTTCATAAACAAATATTTTTGCTAGCTCTTATACTCATTCATAATAGTTGCAATCGTAAAAGACTAATGTAATAATAACACATTCCTACTTTTACGCATTGATGCATTTATTTGTTGTAACTAGTCAAATAATAGTTGTCGAAACAAGTCGAATAATATCCATCTTATTTGTAGATAATGATTCATTTGAATGTGTATGAAATTTGTATTTGTGGTGTTATATTTTAATTTTAAGACATAAAAATTGTTAGTTAATTTTTCGTTTTTGTGGTGTTAAATTATAAGACATATTAAAATTATTGGTTTTTGTGGTGTTATATTTTAAGACATAAAAATTATTAGTTAATTTTTTGTTTTTGTGGTGTTATATTTTAACACATTAAAATTATTGGTTTTTTGTGGTGTTATATTTTGAGACATATTAAAATTATTGGGGGGGGGGGCACGTGCCCCCCCGTGCCCCTACGTAGGGACGCCTATGAATATAATTACATCACACTAGTCCATCTATGAGATTGCAATTGTACTTTTAATACTCTCCCTCAATTGCAAATTCATTTACAAATTTTATTTTCCACACTAACCAAACCCAAATTATCAATTACATATTTTAAAAAATCTTTTTTTAACAGGTTTTGTTAACATATCGGCTAATTGCTGTGTTGTTTTTATATATTGTAATTCTAATACTCCCTCTTCTACCTTTTGTTTCACAAAATTATACTTAATGTCTATATGTTTTAATCTTTTCTGATCAGGGTTCTTAGCAGTTAATATTGTACTCTTATTATCTTCATATATTAATACATTTGAAATGTTCACATTTAATTCATTTAACATTTTTAATATCCAGCAACCTTCAACTGTTGCTTCACAAAGAGAAATATATTCTGATTCAGTGGAACTTAGAGCAACCGTACTTTGTTTTTTTGATTTCCACATTATTGAATTATTATACAATTTAAATATATAACCTGACGTTGATTTTCTGTCATCATTACCTCCCCAATTAGCATCTGCATACCCTACTAATGTTCTAATATTATCACAAAATAAAAACTTCAACCCCAAATGAGTCGTTCCCTTCACATACCGTAATATTCTTTTTAATGCCGCCCATAGTTCATTACTAGGCTTATGTTGGAATCTACCCAAATAATACACAGGTTGTGCCAAATCTGGTCTTGTACCTATAGTAGCATACATGAGTGATCCTATCAACGATCTACATTTATGTTCTAAACTCAAATCTACCTTACAATTTGAATCTATTTTGAAATTTAACTCCATCGGAGAAGCCGATGAATTACAATTTTCCATACCATACATTAATATAATTTTTTGTAAATACTCGGATTGATCAATGAATATGTTTGAATTTACTTTATTTATACGAATTCCCAAATACTTTAAGTTTTGATTGCCCAAATCTTTCATTTTAAATTTTGACCTTAAAAACTCTTTAATTTTTACCATTTCATTTTGATTGTTACTTAAGATAAGCAAATCATCGACGTATAATAACAAATACAAATTATCACTTTTAATGTATACGCAGTAATCATTTTCCGATCTATGAAATCCATATTCAATCATAACTTCATTAAATAAATCGTACCAATATTTTGGAGATTTTCTTAAACCATATAAAGATTTTTTTAATTTTAATACTTGGCTATCTTTAATTTTAACACCTATCGGTGGTTTTAAATAAACTTTCTCTTTAATTTTCCCATACAAAAACGCACTTTTAACATCCATTTGACAAAAATCGAAATTTTTTTGCGTCGCTATAGCCAATAAAATCCGTAAAGTTTGGAACCTTAGAACAGGTGAATAGATTTCATCCTGTTGATCTATCTGTTGAAACCCTTTGACTACTAAACGTGCCTTAAAAATTTCATCCTTCGTCCCTACATTCTTTTTTGTAAAAACCCATCTTGTTTCGATTATTTTTACGTTAACCGGTTTTTCAACTATTTCCCAAGTATCTCTTTCGTTTAAAATTTCTAACTCTTCTTTCATCGCATTTTTCCAAAAATCCCTATCTAAACACGTTTCTACTTCTTCAACGTTTTTCGGTATCCCGTCTACACCATTCTGATCAAACCCGTAAAATGCAAACATGTTTTCGTTTTCACAAAAATTTGTATAGTTTCCTAACCAACCTGGTTTTTTAACCTTTCTACCACTTCGCGTTTCAGCAATACCCGGTGTTTGTTCGTCTTGACTTTCTATATCCTCATTAATATTATTTTCGTCTTTTAATTCACGTTCATTCGTTTCCCTTTTTTCTTTAACACATACCAACTCCTTTTCGATACTAATACTATCCGAATTTACATTTTTCTTTTCATCAAAAATCACGTTTCGACCTATAATAATTTTTTTATTTTTCGAATCCCATAAATGATATCCTGACGGAGCGTACCCAACCATAATTAATTTTTTCCCTTTGGCATCAAGTTTCGTTCTTAGTTGAGATGGAACGTGATTAAACGCGTCACAACCGAAAACTTTAAGATTTGATAAATCCGGTTTTCTTCCGTCCCACAATTCAACAGGAGTTACATTTACTGCCACTGTTGGACTTCTATTCGTTATATAGACAGAATAATACACAGCTTCACCCCACATTTCTTTATTTAATTTTGAATCTATTAAAACCGTTCTCGCCTTTTCCACAATTGTACGATTCATTCTTTCCGCGACTCCATTCAATTCTGGGTTATACGCAGCCGTATAAATCATTCTAATACCACGATCCCTACAGAAATTTTGAAATTCTTTCGATATATATTCACGACCATTATCTGATCTTAATTTTAACAAGTTTGAATCAAAATGTTTCGTCACTAAGTTATAGTATTCTTTGAATTTTTCAAAAACTTCCGATTTTTTCTCAATTAAATAAACAACTACCATATGTGTGTAATCATCTATGAATGACACAAAATAATTTTTACCGTCCCAAGTTGTCGGAGTTATAGGTCCGCAAACATCTGTATGAACTAACTCTAATGGTTTTTTCGCCCTATATCTCGAATTATTAAAAGGTTTTCTCGTCATTTTACCTAAAATGCATGGTTCACAAACCAAACTTTCGAAATTCCCTAAATTAGGTACTCCTTTAACTAAATTATTTTTGCTCAAATTTTTTAAGTTTTCTATCCCTAAATGCGCCATTCTTTTATGCCACAAATTTAGATCGTTAATATCCCCACACTTTTGGCTATCAGAACCTGTATAATATCCCCGCATATTACTTTTATCGACCTCAGTTTCCACCAAATATAATGAACCTTTTTTACAACCCCGCAGAACAACTTCATTTCCGATTGAAGCCTTCATTCCATTTTTCTCAAAAATAACAGACATATTATTCGATTCTAATCTAGAAACTGATAACAAATTTTTTCTTAAATTAGGAACATAGTACACATTTTTAATAGTAGATGAAAATTTCACATACATAGATTTATTCACCTTTATATCACCTATTCCTACAGCTTCCAGCTCAACTCCATTCTTAGCTGCCGATATCTTCTTGGGAAATTTTAAATCACTATATTCACTAAAAACACTTTTATTATTTGTCAGGTGATCTGAACAACCTGAATCAATACACCAATTTATTACTTTCACTGTTGAATTACACATCATAGAAACACTATCACTATTTTCTACCATAAATGCTATTTTTCTTTCTTCTTTTTCTTCACCAACTTGAAAACTGCTCCCTCTGGATCCTCTACCTGTTGGTCTAGTTGACGTTTTATTTCCTCTTGATCTGTCGTTAAATTTTCTTCCTTTTCCATCTCTGGTTTGTGACCAACACTGGAACTTTTTATGGCCAGGTTTGCCACATTTATAACAATTAAAAGCACAATTACTATTCACATTTGACGATTCATCATTATTGTGCAATTTTTTTCTTTTTTCTTCTTCACCTAATAATCTAATCTTGACAAAATCATATTTTAGATCTTGCACAGTTTCTAAAGCCGTTACTACCGATTCATATGCTGGTGGCATAGACAACAATACATAATCAATTTTTTCTTCTTCCGTTAACAGACTATCAGCATCTTTTAATTCATTAAAAAACTGTTCTAACTTTACCAAGTGTTCCTTCAAGCTGTTGTCTTCGTTGTATTTGGTTTGACTCAGTTGTCTCCTTAAAAATAAGCGACTTCTTACACTTTTATTTTTGAAGTTCGCTTCCAGATTTACAAACATATCATATGCCGTTTTCTTTTCTTTCACGTATTCCAAATGACTATCCGCAAGGCTATTAATTAACAAAGCTTGCGCTCGAGATTCACCTTCTTTATTTTCATTTTTCTTCGAATATTCACTATCTTCAATTGCGCTTATTACGTTACTTTCCCGCAGGATACTTTTCAACCGAAACGACCAAGCACTAAAATTTTCACCCGCAAATGGTACAATGTTATATTTCAACACCGACGCCATTTTATTTTTTAACCACGTTGTCGGCTTTTACTTAATCACTTAAAACGTATAAAATAACTTAACTTTCTAGAAGCTGTTAAGCCCTGGGCCCATAACCCTGATGAAATAAAGTATTAATACAGTTTTAAGTTTAATTAAAGTATTATTATATTTTATTAATTAAATTATTATTCAAAATACATAGTGACATGATGTTTACAGATCAACTTACAACACCAGACCCTTTCTATGCCGGTTGCAGTAACACAGTAACCCACACACTTACTCTCCTATTAATAATATAATTACATCACACTAGTCCATCTATGAGATTGCAATTGTACTTTTAATAGATTCATTAAAATTACAAATTTTTAAATTTTAGATGAACTAAAACTTTAAAAAAAGTTGGAGTTCTTAAAAATAAACCGAATTCAGGCTTCAATGCGAAAATAATTCGAAAAAATATTCAAACTTTTTTTAAAAATTTAACCTAAAATAAGACTTATATGCAATTTTTACATGTATATATGTTCTTACTGTTGCCTAGATATAGAGTAAACGAAACTAAAAAAATTAATACAATCCTTTTTACAAAATTTTCGCTACTTTTAAGACATAAAATAATATTTTTATGCAATTTGCACATGTTTATATGTTGTTATTGTTGCCTAGATATAGAGGAAGAGGAAATGTAAAGAAATGATACAATCCTTTGTACAAAATCTTGACTTTTTTTAAGACATAAAATAATATTTTTATGCACTTTGCACATGTTTATATGGTGTTTCTGTTGTCTAGATGAAGAGTCAAGAACCAAGCTATGAAAAATTTTTGGATTAAATGACTTTGAAAGCGATTCAATAATGCAAACCTTTTATAAAGATCTACTTCCATTCAAAACGTAAAACAATTTTTTTATACAAAGAGAACATATCTATATGTTGTTAATGTTGGCTAGACGTAGAAGAAATTAAAATACTCTGTGTCTGCGAGAGAAATATAATAATTTTTAGCTTTGTGAGGGGATAAACCAAGAAAATCTTCCCATTCACCTCTCTAGAACTCTATGCTATATAAAACATTCTATTGTGGGAGAAATAAATTTAAAAATAGTTCTAAAATTTTAACCGTATGAGCATTTTAGGTGGATTTGTTTCAGTTAATTAGTGTTTAAGAAAATAATAAAATTTTATAGTTTAATAATTTTATTAAATTTTATTACAGTTGTATCATGCTTTATGACAGCACATTCATTTCTTTCATTTTAGTAATTTATAACAATGTTGCATTTTATTTAAAAACTTCCCTCATTTGCTGGAATAAAAAAAAACTCCGGGAATGAGTAACTAATTATTCTTAAGCTAATTTCGTACAGGACTTGGGTAAAATATTACGCTAAATTTTCTTTACAATTATTTTATTAATACTGTTTTTATACATTCAAAATAAATTTACATACATAACACAATAAATTACATAAATTTTATAAATCAATTTTCAAAAATATTATAAATTTAAAATTAAGTTTTATTGAATAGACCGCTTAATACTAATTTTAATAATTAAAAGTAATAATTTATTTGGACTTGTTTTTGCTAAAATAATTAAAAACACATAATATTTAAAAAAAATATGTTATTCAAATGAATATAAATCGCCTCTTTTCCCAAAATGAATTAATACCGTTTATTTCAAAAGCCAACTTGGACTATTTCTTAATCGTAGGACTTAAATCGAAGTAACTGAAACAAAATGGATATTATTAACAAACAAAAAAAAAACAAAAATTTACAACACTAATACAATTTATTTATATTTATTTATTTGAAAACAATTTAATAGAATGTATGGTGAGAATGTATAAACATAAATCAGTAGATTCGGACACCTAATAAAAATTGATGTTAAATTTATTGTAATTAGTATTTTATTTCTATTATTGTACAATCTTAATTTCGTTTATATTATTATTAATTGTCAATGATTTTATCCAAAATTGTTAAAATCAGTTTAAAATCCCGGACCTGACGACAGCAATGCGCTGATTTGTATCACTCGTAGCCAAATTGTACATCTTAAGAGGTCCTGAAGCTATGACATTAACACTCCTCGTTTATTATGTATGCCATAAAGGCTGATAATATACGACAATGTACGTTTGTCGGAGTTCATGACAGGTACCAGTATGCAAGAGAGCATTTTACATCGAACTGTTAACCATTTACATCAAAATCAAAATTAGTATATATATATAAACATTTAAGATTCATCAATAAAAACGAAAGAAAATCATAAATACTACAAATGTAACAAAATCATTGCACCGCTATGTATTTTCAGTTGTTTTTAACAAATTTTTAATGAAACAGACCGTAAACGGGTTGACAAAGTTATAATTAATTTTTGGTTAGTCCTGCAAATTTAATTGCAATGGCACATTTGTAAATAAACTTTTTATTTCTATCATTGTACAATCTTAATGTCGTTTGTATTATTATTAATAATTAGTTATTTTATGGAAAATGTCAATGTCCAAACCCAAATGCAAGAACTTGCAAACATCTAAGGAGCATTTTACGATTTAGTATTAACAATTTACATAATCGAAATTAATAAATATATACAAACATTAAAGATTCGTCAATTAATATGAAATAAAATTATAAATATTACTGAAACATTTAAAAATCATTGCAACACTATGTATTTTCAGTCTTTGGACAAAGGACGAAAGAGACCAGAGATGGATTGTGGATTCTGTCATGAGTATTTCTGTATAGTTTAAACTCAATTCAATTCAAAATTAATTACCAAATTTTTAACCAAATTTTTTTTACATCTTAATATCTATTCTATTTTAATTTAGACTTTTTCTGATATATAAATGTCTTGAACAGTTACTACTCACTATGAATCGTAAATTAATCGAAATTATAGTATGTAAACTAGAGATACCTAGTTGAAATTATAGTAAACTAATTACGTAAGTAAATATAAATCTTAAATTAAGTACACTTCTTCACTAAGTGTCTAATGGAATGGTTGCTGTTCAAGGGGAATGAAGTTATTGTCACTTAGCGGCGAAATTTCTTCAAAAATTGTTGACACTTTGAAACTACGGCGTATATCGTCCATTACGCACATACCACGGAGATTCACTAATTTTTTATAACACTTTTAATTCAAACGTTGCAGAATTTTGATGATACTGTTGCTAACGGATCCCCATAGTTCGATAACATAACACAGGTTCACACAGATTTTTATATTAATGAAATTTTCTCGCATATCTCAACTTAATTTCAAAACATGGCCAAAAAGATGATAAAAGTGAAAGTAAAATTATAATCAACCAAATAATACGGTTGAAATAAACATTTTAAACTACAAATTAGACAGGGAGATCGGACATGGTATTTGATGTCATATATTAAGTTCACCATAATAATCCATGTTCAATTCTGTTTTGCTAGAAAGAAACAAACAAATCTTTGATGGCTTTTATCTTTGTTGATTTGATAGATATTCGAAAAATAATTTTTGTCTTCCGTTTGTTACATGATTGAACTTTGTTTAAAGCAAAAAAAAATCATGAATGTTCCCTATTGTTTTATATACTAGCACCTAATAGTCTAATGATATGTTTGATTTATCGCCTAGCGGGTTTAGCAAAAATTTTAATTCATTTGTTTTCTTTTGCATCAGATATGTTTGCGAAAAAATTTTAAAAATTATAGTTTTAATGATTTATCTGTATTTCTAAGTTCCGATTTCTTGCTATCCATTTTCGTTTCCAAAATTATCTGAAAAAAGAAGTACATTGAGAAATTTATAAAACACTTTTTTATTAAATAATTTATAATACAATATCTTTATTGATCAACTTTTTTTAAGTTTCAAGTGACGAATATGAGTTATCAAGATATAAACGAATTGTTAAGATAAAAAATGTTTACTTTAGAATTAAGACTAAACTATGTACACATTTTTATCCAATTATATTAAAAAATTTCTGGAAGTTACGAATTTGTGATTTTTAAATTTATATAATGTTTCTCAAAAACTATTGCAACTTACATGAATAGATTAAAAAAGCGTATCGGAAAAGTCTGATGTATTAGTGACCTAAATTTTCCTTGACTTAACCTTACTTAACCTTAATTTGGTCACTCAAATTAAATGCATGAAGAAATGTGAAAAGCAGCAATGCCTCGAGTCGAATTTCTTAAATTATCTTTTAAATGATGTATGATTAATTAAAAGAATAAAAAATTTCTATTGTGAAATTTTGATGACAATAGCAAAATTTTTTTCCGCTTTCCAAATTTTTCCGCCCTAGAAAATTTGCCGCCCTGGGCGCTAGTCCCCACTGCCCCTAGTGTAAATTCACCGCTGTTTATTACATTAAAAACAATTTGTTTCAAATATTTATCGTTATCTCTAATATCGGTAAATTAATTTTTTCATTACACAGCAGCCGAGCGTCGTTACATAAAATTAAAACGAACGGGAACTAAAATTAATTCTTGCCGCTTTCCAATTTACTTTATTTAAGTACTGACAACATGCTCAAGCAATTCTAGTACGTTCGGATATATATTTTTTGAAATTTTTCAATTTAAACGCAAAAAAAAAAATTTTTAAGCGTTTAAAAAAAGGAATAAAATCAATTGCGATGGTAATGTAAAAAACTGTATTATTTAGCTTTTTGGTAGATCAGTTGTATGTATTCAAGAAGTATTTAGATAAAGCAAAATATAAAATCAGTTAGTTTTATAATCAAACATTTCATCAAAATCACACAAAAATTGTTAATTTTTTCAATATCAAATTTTCGAAACAAAATAACGATTTTTTTTATTATTATTTTTTTTTTTTTGAACATTTGAATCTATAAAAGTATAGGAAAAAAGTTAAATTAATAGTATTTTATTCTATTTTAATGAATTTTGAGCACGATTGGTTATTACGAACTTGTAAATTTAAAAATCACACTTTCAGATCAACCTGACTTTTTTTACTTTGACTGTCTTGTAAATTCCGACCTTTGGTCATTTTTCAGTTTTATTATCTCGATAAGTAATTTCTAAGAAATTCGAAGTACTTATGAAAATACTTATTTTTAAATAAATTTTATAAATTTGGCTACCAATCGCTAAAATAACTTTAAGTGTATATGCTTCATATAAAAATCTTTCTTTTTGGGAAATGTATATTCTTTAATCTAAATAAATGTATTACACGTTAATTTAATTTTATGAAATTGCTTTAATGCTTTAAATTCAAAAAATTGACAGACTACGTTCAATATTAAATTCAAATGTGTCAATATGAGTTAATATACTGTTTTTTGAACTTAATTACAAATTTTGCTATCAACTATACACTTTGTTTTTTACCTCGTAATCAGATAAAATTGTGAATAAAACAAAAAAATTTGAATGTATCTACTTAAAATTTAATAAGTATAGGCACAGTCGAAAACACGATTAATTTTAATTAGTAAGACGATTAAACATGCGTCTCTTTCCCCCCTCCCAAATCCCCAAATATTCTCAGCTAAAACCGGGGCCAACTTTAAGGTTTTAAATGACAACTCCTATTTTTTTATTACAGGCCCTGAATCTTCATTTAAAAAAAAAGTTAAATTTAATCGAAATTATTTTTCTATGGGCTTTTGTTATCGTCATATATAATAGTAAAGTTTTTGGGAAGTTTATATTGAATCATTCATAATAATATATAGTGTTAGTTCATTTTCATTCATTACAGATGCTTATCAAAATACAGATGCTTATTTGAACTATTTGTTTGGATTATACATAGTTAACCTATACCTAAATTTACACGGAGTTATGAAAAATAAGAAAGTAATTAGAAAATTTATATGAAATTACAATGCAGATGGTTAAGTATATTTAAAGTATTTTTTTCGATTTGCGTTAGTTATTCTTGTAATCGCAAAAAAATTGTTCCTGCTTGTGTAAAACTTTTGGGGAGAAATAAAAAGGAAAAATTATGAGCAAATTTTTTAAAATTATTATTTTGTTATAAAATGCAAAACAAAAACTACTCTTTCAATAAGCATTTGCATGATATGATAATGATAATTTTAGATAAATTTAGACAAATAACTAATTATTTTTTAAAACTGTAAAATTTTTCTAAAAAAAAAAAAAACTTAATTTGTTTACGCTAATAAAAATATTACCTTTTCTGGTCGAAAGTTTTACTGAAGTTGGTAGTATCTATATAATTTATCGAAACATTACACCAAATATTAAATAAATATCAGTTTAAATTTTCCATAATTCCATTTTTCATTCGTTCTCTGTATCTGGAAAAAAATCCAAATTTAAAATTGTATTACAATATAAAATAAACGAATTCACACTTACATTGTTTAAAATAGCCAATTGTTGAACTGAATTAAAACACACTGACATATTTTATCTATGAAACACACCAACTACAAGTATTTAAATAAAGTGAAACATGTGTTCTTGAAAGAATTTTGGAAGGATCTGTACCTATAATAGCTATGATTCACATTTTTTTTACCTACTTAAAAAGGTTGTTTTGTACACTTTTAAAATTATAAATACACTAGCGGCCCGAATCGGCTCCACATGGATGCAATGCTGATACTATATAATAAATACTTTCTACATTACTTACAGAATGTCTTCTTTAAATGATAGATACATAACATATACATTGTCGTATCCCTGGAGTTGTTCCAGGAAACGGTTGAACCTTTTAATTAATTTTACTTGGTATTACCAAGGGCAGGGCTTGCTGTCACCAGGTTGATCCTTGTACGTAGATCCCAAAACGGACGGTTACTTCCAATCACAAGTAAATTATTATAATTTACTAGGGTCAAAACTTATTGTTGACTTATGCAGAATTCAGTTTATTACTTAAATCAATTTTTATATTGATTTTAATGTTATATGAAACTTCCTTCCTTTTTGCAATTTAACACTTGTTGACTTTTTTTGTATTGTAATTAAAAATATACCGGAGACTGTATTTAATTAATTATTTATTTATTAAATAATATTACAATTTGAATAAAAATACTAATCTGATTTACATTGGATTTTGTTTCTCAATTTATATAATTATTATTGCTTATTCAGCAATATGTCGCCATGATCTATTGATCATGCTCTGTAAGAAATAATTTGGGAAATATAGGATAATTCAGGATACTACAACATAGAGAATCTATATATGGCGTAAAATAAAATTTATTTTTTAATTTCATCACAAATTCAACTTCAAAATAACCAATTTCAATATATGGGATCCCCTATCTATATGTTATATCATATCTATGTTTTATATAAACCAAATTTTATATGTATACAAAAAAAGTGTTAATTTAAACAACATCACATTAGAAACCGCGATAATTATTGGTGTTATAGACCATCCTCTAGAATAACTCTATCTATTAAGACAACGAGAAGCGACTGTGTTTTATACTATGTAGTGATACTTTTATGTATAATATATTTATGCTATAAAGAACGAACTAATTATATATTATTTGAAATTATTTTACTAACAGTAACAATTCTAACAATTTCATGATGCTAAATAACGATTTCTACTCATTTTGTCAAAATGTTCATTTTAGGATATCTATCAAAAAATACTGTAGGAGTTTTATAAATTTTCCAACCATGGCTCAAGGACCACTTTAAATCGAATTTTTATACATGAATTTACATAGACTCTCCAATTTTTTTAGTTGAATGTATGTATCACCCACGGGTTATTTCTCTAATAATAATAATATTAAAATATTTGCATTCGTTTGTTTCCGAAAAAAAATTACCACATAAATGGTAGAAAAAAATTGCACAAAAAGATGTTACCATAGAAATGAAATTAATTGAATACAAGTTGTTGTTATTGTAAATACAAAAAAATACGTGGTAAAAACTTTTTGAACAAATCTGTATTTACCAGTAAACGTGAAACTGAATACCTTAATACATTTATTAATACATTTACGTTACGAATTTACAAACTCTCGTTCAGTGATTTGAGTATTAATTTATATAATTTTTTTTAAGTTAGAAGACTAAGCCATCTCTCTTTGTCTGGCCTTTCATCTTAGACCTGTTCGACTAGGGTGACCCTACCAGTAGCTATGCTACCGTCGATATAGCTCTCAGATTCATTAAGGCACACAAGCTTCCTCACCCGATAAAAAATATCTTCGTCAAGGTGGAGATGTCAGCGAGAAAGAAAAATTTTTTGTTCAAGTTATCCACAGACAATTTTACAGAATTTAATTTGCTAATTTGTACATGTTAACTAGACTATTATGCGATTCATCACATTCGTCGATTTTTCTATGACTAAAAGTAAGGCTAAAAATGGATAATGATAATACGCACATATAGAGCTCTATAAATCATACATCGGTTATGTAAATAATTTATTGTGTTTCAAAATTATTCGGTTGTTGAGATACATAAGTATTATACTCTAATTTATCCGTTGTTGTTGGAATACACATAGAAACTAATTTGCCAGCAATATCCGTAATTTTTATAAATAACGATTGGTTGTCATAACTTACTACCTTCGATAAATGCGTCAAATTATCACAAGTTGAAACTTGTAAAAACTTTATTTTAACTAAAGTGATATCGTTACGAGGTAAAAAGGATTCAATTTTTGCATAACGCATGTCATTTAAAAAAACTACACTATTGTCCGTTTTATTGGTTCTCGTATATAATTCACTATGGTACATAGTTCCTTTAAATATACACCGGTTAAACTCCTGTGAATTGTCATCCCTATCTTTAATTAAAAATGCCCCATCTTGTGTTTTTTTATAATTTTTTGTAACGTACTTTCGTTTGTTCAGCAAAGTCCTACAAAAACTCCATGATTCATTATCGGTCAAAGCAAGACACATTTGATATTGGAAATTTGCATTTCGCAATGTTCTGTCAGCCATTTGGCATAGAACACCCTTTGGGCTGGTCACTGTTTTTTTTAGAGGAAACATATTGCCCTCAAAAGGATACGTAGACGTAACGGACAACGGACCATTTTTTTTTACACTGTCAACTGTGTGTAGTAAGCTATGAACATTAAAAGTCATAAACGGTTCTTTATAGAATATCTGACAGTCATATACGAATCTGAGAAGGTCTCGTTTACTCTGCACTAAATCATTGGCACTGATATTGGTTTTTAGAAGAACAAATATACTTCTAACAAACAATTTATAAGAGTCTAAAAACCGTTGTTCTAAAATTCCAGTTAAAACTGGTACGCTATAAAACAAAAGCCACGACCTCCACTCTGTAGCTTTCCAGTTTTTTCTATTTTTCATAATACGGGGAACTCGATGAATTTCGTTAGGAGGTTTTATGGAAATTAATCGTTCATCAATCAATTTTTTATCTGCAACGGTTAAAAGAGTTTTGCTCCATTGTTCCCACAATTGTCGAGTTACACCCAAGAGAACAGCGTGCATGTAATCGTGAGAAAAGCCCCAGACACAATCGAAATCATTAATTTGTGACAATATGCTAGACCCTTTAATCCCCTTATCTGACCGTAGTTTTGGCCTTTTATTAGAACTTGGATTCTCATTTGAAGACTCTTTTACTCTAAGTACATCTTGCAAATATTTTTCATGATTCCGTTCTTCGGGATTATTGGGCAAGAGTGGGTACCTCATGCTATTAGCTACGTAAACTCCTCGATGGTAGCACCAACTGCAGCCGAAATATTCATTGAATTGCAAACGATTTTGTAAACTGGGTCGAGCAACTGAATCTAGAGGAAAAGAAAAAATTTTGCAAAAGTATGTTATAACAGTTCCTTTGCCCGTTGTGACTTTAATACCCGTGTTCGTGAGTTTTGAAACTTGATCAAGGAAATATTTCAAATAAAGATTCATAAATTGAGGTTTTGGTTCGCTAATTGTGTACCATAGTGCTGCAAGAAGTACAAACTTATTCCGTTGTAATTTTGGTATTTCATTGACAATACATTGGATTGGCCAAATGCTATGCTTACTACTATTAAATTTGGATGTTCCACCGATATTGACATTTAAAGTTAAAACAAATTCGTTCTTGTTTTGTTTTGATTTAATGAAGTTGTCTTCTTTATATCTATAACCATCACATACATCAGTGACACCGCGATTATTTTTTTGATTTAAAATATTATTGTTAATAGAGTCTCGTAACTCTGGGTCATTTAAAATCTGCCGTAATTGATGTTCCAAATTGAGAATCATAAAAAAGTTGTCTGTTTTGGTTGTTAATTTGTATTCTTTCTCACAATTTAAGCATGCAACTTCTTTATTTTTTAATTTATATTTCGATACCGGATCTGCTAATGGTTTATTGCATAAAGTACAATAAAATACATATTTTATTACGTCTTCGGCAGGATTTAATAATTTACGATTTAAGTATTTTGAAACATCCAAATTAGTAAACGATGGTCCAGCAAGAATCTTTATTAATTCTAAAATAGCCTGTTGAGCTTCATACGATAAATTGAACCTGATGGTCAATGCTAGTATCATATTTAAAACCTCCCAAACAGTAATCTTTGAAGGTTCAAACATAGTCCATTTAGCATATATTTCTTTATCATAGGATGTTTCATTAGGTGGACAATCCCATACAAAGGTACTATTGCAGTCGAAAAATTCATCTTCGTAGCCAAAATCTTCATCATCAAAATCGGATTCATCATCATAATTGAATTCATTAAATTCAGACATAATGTCGTCACTAGAAAATTTTTTAATTCAAAAACTGCGAAAATCTTACTTAAACAATTTCCAAAAAATATACCTTACGGTTACAGAGTGAAAGTTATAAAAGTAAAATGCAATAAATTAAAAAAAAAAAAAAACCTTCTAGTGACGTATAATGGCAGAGATTGGTGAAATATATTATACGATTTTTCAACTAGATACCGAAGTCTGGAAATAAAAATAAAAGTTTACATTACTTTTGGAATGTTACTCATTTTTTTATTGAAAGTATAATCTAATGCTAATTGCATACCTATTCAGGGAAATTTAAATTAAAAAAAAAAAAAAGAAAACAAATAATTGACTCAGTTAATTGCTGAAATATCATGTATAGGCAGTCTTGATAACGTAATCGTTTGTTTTATGACGCCATGTAAGTAAAGAAAGACATCCGCTCTCATCCATTTGTCCAGTTTTTACACTCTATAGCACACTCAACATAAAAGTAAAGAACAAATTGTTATACTGCTGAGCTATAGAATGTAAAAACTGAAAAAATGTTGTTTGTAATAATTTTGAGAAGAGGAAGGATAGTGGAAAAATTAAAAAAATACGAATTTTGTCATGATCATCGGTAAATAGGTATAAAAAAAATATTCCAAGCAACTTTTTCTTATAATTTTTTTTCGATATCTCTAACCATCTCTGACGCTAGGCAAAATATTAAGAAACGACACTATTAGTTAATTTGCAGGAGTTTAAAATTCTGATTTCGGTTAAGTATCTTAAAAATTGTGACCCATCACCCGGTATGACTGTGTGCAAAATTTCAAATCGATATTCCTATAAATAACGAAAATATGAGGGTCCATCTTAAGCGACACACTGTATATAGGTATATTATTTTTTTATTGTGCATGCGGGTTGGTTTAAATAATCAATAAAAATTTGAATGATGTTAGTTATTGAGCAATATCATTTACTTGAAGTTACCGAGATCCAAATCGAAAATTATTCGTTTAAGTTACAGAGGTTGTATTTTAAGTAAGAGATATTTAAGGCTCTGAGAAAGAAGAAACGATAAAATTTATTAATTCTTTTACGTTACCGCAGTTTAAGTTATTGAAGTTCTGCTATAATAATAAAATCGATCAAAAGTCAGTGGGAAACTATGTGGTGAAGGTACGTCGATTGATCCTTTTATTTTCGAACACAATGACATTTACAAAAAACTATTATTATTTTCAAATTTTTTTAAAAAGTTTTCTTGGGCGATTTTTAACATAAAAATTGGTTGAGATATACAGGGTGGGTTAATTTATTTTATAATGGTTAATAGCTCGTTTTGTAGGTAATAATCAAATAATAAAAAACTCTAATAAAAGTTGTAGTTTGATTACGGTCGTCATGATTTGACATCACATTTGACTAAGTTCTTGGAGCCTCTTTAATACCCAATTTAGCTCGTAAACGGTAAGAGATCTAACACTTTAAATTAGAAGGTCGATCCTCATTTTTCATCAAAACCATTTTTTCCAAAATCGTCAGCTTTCGTTAAAAATATATTATTATTACATTTATCAAAAAAAAAATAGGCTAACTACGGGAAAAAATTTTTCCAAAAGTTGCCAAGGTCAATAGAAGGCATTCGCTCTCTCTGTCCATGACTTTATCGATAAACTGAAAGCGTACTTTTTTCAATTTAATGCAATTGACAATTTTAAGCCGCATTTTCTCTGAAGTTAAACGTTTTTCGAAAAAATGTTTTAAACAAAAGTGTTAGTTTTTTATGAGGATCAACTTTAAATTCTAAAGTATTATTCTATCTCTAACCGTTTAGAATCTTAATTGGCTATTAAAGAAACCCGAAGAATTGTCCAAATTCGATGTCTGAACATGATGTTTCCCATTAAACCCAGCAACTTTTATGTTAGTTAATTTTTGATTGGTTAACTACAAAACTAACTATATAGCCATTATAGATTAAAATGATCACACTGTATTTTTTTTGGAATTTTAACTTCTGTTACAATATTCTTAAACATATAGAAAATAGTATATTTTATGTGAAACGATACAAAATATAGCTTATCTACTACTTAAACAGAAGGTCAATTTTTATAGTCATACAAAAACTAAAATCAAAATAATTAAAAAGCTCTTCTGTTTGAACGGTTATTCTGTAAATGACTTTTTGGCGAAATAAAGAAAACTCGATTTTCCTTCCATATACCACATTAAATACAATTTTTGTTATATGATAGTAATGGTATCATATAGCACAAATTGTCATATATAGGACGTTTACGTAGGCTAAATTTGAAAAAAAAAATTTCTTATAACTTTTAGGTAAAAAAATTATGTTCTACACTGCTTTGGAAAATGTTAACAGTCAGCTATTCACTTTAAACATAGCATGTACGGGGTGTCCGACAGGAATGTTAATGGTCTTTTATCAATGTAGACCATTTACAGCAGATATTAAGGGAAACCCGAGATATGTAGGAGTGTATTTAAATAATTTTGTTTATAAAAGAACAATTACATGAATAAAACAATTGAGGTACTCACTTCGGGATCATGGAGGATGGGTTCAAAATGTTATCAAAAACAATAATTTAATAAAATTGCTTTTCTAAACAATTTTTCAATAAAAGAAGGTTTTTGCATTTTTGGGGAAGTTTTTATTTTCGCTGAAAACATTAAATGGAAATGGGAAGATGAAGACAATTCAAAAATACGTATTTTTTGCTAAGGCTCGGCCCTGTATCATAATTCATTCTCTAGTAATAAGCACAAATAGCTATAAGAAAAGATAACACTTTTTATGTAGGTACTAATAATTTTTTTCGAATTTGTATGAATAATAGAAAAGGGTCTATACCTGTTTGTTTTTGAAATTGATGAACCGCCGCTGACAATTGTGGGGTCTAGCGAGCAAACTGAATCCCTTCAGGTCGAAGTATGACTAAGTTTCTACAAAATATCAATAATCAAAGTTTGCCTGGCAGTAATTGCAGAAATAACGTTTGGGACATTTTTATTTGATTTTAAATTATTTTTTTGAATTAAAAAAATTGATTATTAACTATAAATGTAATTTTCATAAATTATTAAAAAATTCCAGAAATGTTAATTCTGCAATTGCTAGCTTTTCATACTATTATTATCAACTATTAATCCCCACCCCACCGTTTCCAACAAAAAAAAATTTATCAATTTCAAAACTTTCTTGACTCAACTAGAGAACTGTTAAAAATACAGGATTGAGTATTGGGTAAAAAAATACGTATTATTGAATTATCTTCTTTTCAAAAACCCCGTCAAAAAGATCGTTCCGTGATTTTTGTTTTTGATAACAAAATTTCCCTAATTGGGTCATTAAAATGTCGTAATTAAATGTTTAAATGCTAATTTGAAAAATTTATAACAAAATAATTAATATATAACATTTTTCATACATTACCTACGTTACAATTATTATTGTTGAAGTAAGTAAGACAGTTATTTTCAGATCGTTTTGCCTCAACGTATTCACCTTCGTGTTCCATACATGTTATTTTACAAAATTCTTTAAATACACTCTTACATATCTAGGCAGTGATTTCTTGATCCGTTGTTCTACATTTCTAAATGAATTAAAATTGGTCTACATATCTAAAGGGCCATTAACATTCTTATCGATATTTTTCTCAATTTTTGGACCCGCTGTTCAATTGATGTTAAGAGTGAATAGCTTAATATTTATATATTCAAAAGCAGATATTTTTATAAATACCTGTATATGTTAATTGAATTTTTGGGTAACAATTTAACTTAAATTATCCATTACTTATTATAAATAATAATTAAGTTTAAATTAAAATGCGAAAAATAATTACGGGTTTGTCTGTGATCATTCTTCTACATTAACATTAGTTTGGTTAAGAAATGGAAAGGGTTTTTTTTAAAGAGTGTCAATGAACTGCAGTATTGAAGAAATACACTTTGTGTGCCTTGATG
The DNA here is from genome assembly GCF_905475395.1 of Chrysoperla carnea. Taxonomy (NCBI): domain Eukaryota; kingdom Metazoa; phylum Arthropoda; class Insecta; order Neuroptera; family Chrysopidae; genus Chrysoperla; species Chrysoperla carnea. Next base: position 71,775,993 of record NC_058341.1, read on the forward strand.
AAAAGTGCTCGTGCAATATTTTTTAAATGAGTTTAATAAAATGAAAACCGAACCACCACATTCATCCCCAGTACTGGGGAGGGAGCCAACTTTTGAAATGGAACTTTACAGATTCTTTATATTAAAAAAAGTAAAAAGCTTTATTTCGCTATAACTATAACCACTATAAATTTTGTTTTTTAACTTTTTTTTTAAATATTACACAGAATTAATAAAAATAATCAAGTCAATTAGTTTATTTACTTAAAACTATAATGCAGATGTTAATTGACATCTAATTACGTTAGTTAACAAAAAATTACATATTATATATTTTCTAAAAAATTCTAAATAGCCATGAAATATAATAAAATTTTACAGTTCATATATACTGTTTCCGGGAGAGCAGACGGTGTGGAGGCATTCAAGACAAATTGTTACATATTTATCGCACATTTGAATAAATATATATTAAATTGAATATCTAAGTAATATGTAATATACTATAACATATATATATAATATTTAATATTTTGCTATATTTATTACAAATATATTTTTCCATTCTCCTTCAATGATGCACAAATTGTAAAAAAATATCAAATAATAAGAATAAACAATATAGAGACTTACCTTTGTGTTGAATAATTCACTCAATTCACTGTTCCAGTAAATTAAATACTGTACTTTTTGGAAAAAATACCGAATTTAAATCACAAAACGAAACAAAAATTACGAATATATTACACAGAAAGCTTTCGTACATAGAATGAATAAAGCAAAATATACTTCAAGAAATTCAATATTTAAATTCTGAAAATAGTTTATCTCACAAATATATCAACAATATGCTAATACTTTTGCTTATAGATTGACCTACGAATAAATATTTCGTACCGAAGAAACATTCATTAATTGATCAGTTACTTTTTAGCGTTTATTCATTGGTTGGTGGAAAAACAGGTAACATTTTTTCAAAGATATATTTGTGCATATAATGGTCACTTTTTCTAACCCTTTACCTTTTACATATTTCGTACAGCCTACCAAGCTAATAAGTTTCTGAACCAGGATCACAAATTTATAATATCTATTTTAAATAATTTAAACTATTTTAAAGTCATTATTATTAAGCGACTTTTGTTAAATAAAAAATTTCCTATAGACACTTTATGAATTTTTTTAACCCATTTACATAATAAATAATTTTCTATAATAGTAAATTATTTAAGTTGTAGAAATTATTTTACTGTACTCTTTTGGTTTACTAAACATTCTAAATTCGTCAATACTTAATATTATAAACTGGGTTTCTAAGACAGTCTCCCGGTAGTGAAAATCGAGCCCGTTTAAAAAAAAAATTTCAAATGGCTGAAAGAACTTTTTCTAAGGAGTAATTATTACAAATTTATTGAAATATTTGAATACATAACAATTAAAAATAAAAAATAAATTATTAGATAATTTACCCTATTGTAACATTCCATAACATACTAATTATCAAATTAAAAATTAATTCTGAATGAAGATCAAAATAATGGAATAAATGCGAATTTCGTCATGAAAATCGGTAAATGGGTCAACTTTTCCCAATAATTTTTTTTTCGATATTTCTAACCATTTTTGATGCTAAACAAAATATTACACTGTATAAAGCTATGTATATTGTATTATCAGAAACATCATAATTATCCACCTGCATGAATAACTCAAGAAGTTATCAGTAGAATCTTCAATGCTAAAGCAGAAAAATTCGATACTTAATTGAAGTGTTAATTATGACAATTTACTATGGACAGTGGTATCCTATGGGCGCAACACCAAACATTTTATAAGTATATCTGCTTTTTTTTATATAACCGTATTAATTTGCCGTACTATTACCTATTGCTTACAACAATATCCACTTACACGGAATTTAAAAATTATGGATATTCGAGAAAGATACTTCGTTTTGAAAAAATACGTTTTTTTAAATCTATTTTGAAAAAAAATTACGTCCTCAATAAAATATTTATGAAGATGCTCATTTGAAGTAATGTTTTTTTAGTAGCGTTATTTAACGCTATAATCGAAAAAAATATTCGTATTTTTTGGGAAAATTACACAGAGAAAATTAATCAATGTACAAGTTCATTTTCATTTAATTAAATATGTAATTTGAATTAGTTTTTTTCTCGTCTTATCGACTAACGTTAATTAACGTTATAATTAAAAAAAAGATGTATTGTAATTTGTAGAAGATTTGCTTGCACAAAGTTAGAAAAATAAAAATATATTAGTTCATGTACTTAAACTTTAGTTTCGATAAGTGTTTGAACGATGTACGAGCATCAAGGCAATTTAAATAAAAAAGTTGATTTTTTTATATTAAGTTGAACTAAGTCTAAATCAATTTTGAAAATTTTAGGGGGGTTTGCTCGATTATTTAAATAATAACTTAAAAAGTAGGAATATTTAACATTGGCTTTATGGTAAAATGGTAGATGGATGATATGATTTTATAGATTTCTACAAAACTAGTTGGTGGAAATTAAAAAAAAAGTTATTTAAATTAAAGTTAAAACTGATAAATTATTTAAAACAAAAAAAACCCATTGTACCCGACTTATTAAGGATGTGTGAGAATGGTAGTGAAAGCACAAATTTAAAAAAGTTTGTATTTCCAAATTTGAAGGTGAATCATGTTATAAAAGATCAATATAAAGCGAAAGGTAATAATAAAATTTTTCGATATCTGCAGTAATTTTCAAAAAATCGAAAATTTTGTTTAATTATTTAGCTTTTGATATTTCGAAAACCAAGGCAGATATCGAAAATTGCATTCTTATGTTTCGTCTACATTCATGAAGTTTCAATAACAATAACAAATTTCATTATCAAAGTTAAAAATAAGGTACAAATAATTTCAACCATAAATCTAAAATTGCCTTGGTGTTCGTACTACCTTAAATGATGTACATATTTTATTTTTATTTTAGCATTAAAACTATATACCCTAGTTAGAAACTAGCTATAATTAAAATAGATTAAAACTTTCTGCACCTATTGTAAAATTTAACCGTCCCTTTAATTATTTTCGAAAACGTTAATCAATTTTTCCATAACTTATTATATCCTTTTTTTCAAATCTAATATTTACCCACCCAGATATTTGGGTTTTAGGGAATATTATAAGCAATTTGTATGATTAGGTATACTTAAGTTTTTTCATTTTGATATGATTATCCAAAAAAGTTTACATATTATCCATCTTTTATTAAATTTGAAAATGGAACACACTTTACTTCGACTATTATTCAACGTAAATTGCTACAAAATCTTCGGATCGTGTTTTCTGTTAATCGGATATTTTAATATCTACAATATGTAGATTTTTTTAAGAAATTTAATTTATTATTGAAAAAAATATTTTCTGGAATATTATTTGCTAATAAAAATGTTTATATGCGGTCTACTTCAAAGACAAAAAAAAATAAAAATACAATATGCAGATGGCCATTCATAATAATGTTTAAGACCTTATTTTGACACTTGAATTTAACCATTCCCATCTTGTTTGTTAAATTGATGAAATGTATTTTATGATGTATATTGTATTTTATGTATAAATATTGTTTTTTAATATTAAGTAAAATCTAAAATTGATTATATTTATTTTTTTATTCCAATAGTAATCCACTGTTTTGATTTTGTACAGAAGGCAAAAAATAGTTATTTTGCAGTGTTTATTTCGCTACTTTCTGGTATGAGTTTGGAAACATTATTGGAAAGCGGACGTTTTCAGAATGTTTTTTCTTAATATAGGCAAAGCAAATGTATAATATTTTTTCAGCCACCTTCTTCGAAAAACCAATTTTGTTTAAAAATCTTTATACTTTATGTTGTGTTTGACCTCGTAAAATCCGTCATTAAGCAAGAATGCTTTTCGTATGGAAAATTTTTGCAGTCTGAACGTCAAAGTGTAGGTTTTGGGGATAACTCGGTTGGATATTGTTTTAAAAGTAATTGTTCTAAAACAACTAAACAATATTCATTAAATTCGGAGAAATTTTTATCATATAGGTAATTGTGCTCAAAATTAACAATTTTGTTACCTGTTTCATTTGTGTTGTGTCGAGATACGATATTTTATTCTATTTTTCACCTTTTTTATTTATCTTTCCTATTATTATTTTTTGATTTAATTTTTATTTTTTATTTTTGCTTATCATTTTTACTTAATTTGATTTTTTGTTTTGTTTCAGTTTGTCATTTGGTAAAAAATTTTTTATTTTTTCAACTTATTTTCTTGTATTATATTTTTTATAATTTTGCTTACTTCAATTTCATTTTTTTATTCATTTTATATTTTATTCTGTTTTAGGTACACTAACTAATAACTTCTTCTGTTTTAGGTACACTAACTAATAATTTCTTCTGTTTTTAGGTACACTAATTAATAATTTCTTCTGTTTTAGGTACGCTAATTAATAATTTCTTCTGTTTTAGGTACACCATTTTACTTCATTTGGTAATACTTATTCTACTGTTTTTAATTAATTCTATTTTTATTTTTTATTTTTTGATTTTTTGTTTTTTAATTTGCTTATTTTCATTTAATTTTATTTTGGTTTGTTACAGGTTTTTCTAAATTCTAATTATTTATTCTGTTTTAGGTATACCGAGGATAAAATTTTTAAAAAATTTTTAATTTGTTGGTAATCTAATTTTCTCTTTATTTTTATTTCTGTGTTTTTTGGTTTTTTGATATATTTATAACGATAATCCTATCTTAGGATTAAAACTTAATATTTTATTGTGTTTTAGGTGAAAGCAGGCAGTTACATTGTTTTAGAGGGTGTAACATAAAGATTTATTATTATTATAATCGGGTAAATAATTTTATTTTCATTTTAAGGGTAATATTTTATTATTATTTGTTTCAGTGTGATGCGGTCTCTTTCGGATTTGTAAATATTTTTTTAATTTTTTTAATTTTTTAATTTTAAGGTTTTTTAATTTTAAGAGGTTTAATGCTACTGAAGAGGATTGCCAAAGCAATCGAAACCGGTCTAGCTAATTAATAATTTTATAATCTAGCTAAATATTTTTATTGTGGGTCCTTAAGGGGATATATTTTAACAAAATGCATAATACAGCCCACAGAAATGCTCATCTTAATTTGAACACAATTTGGGCAGTGTTTCTTTTTGTTACCTGTTTCATTTGTGTTGTGTCGAGATACGATATTTTATTCTATTTTTCACCTTTTTTATTTATCTTTCCTATTATTATTTTTTGATTTAATTTTTATTTTTTATTTTTGCTTATCATTTTTACTTAATTTGATTTTTTGTTTTGTTTCAGTTTGTCATTTGGTAAAAAATTTTTTATTTTTTCAACTTATTTTCTTGTATTATATTTTTTATAATTTTGCTTACTTCAATTTCATTTTTTTATTCATTTTATATTTTATTCTGTTTTAGGTACACTAACTAATAACTTCTTCTGTTTTAGGTACACTAACTAATAATTTCTTCTGTTTTTAGGTACACTAATTAATAATTTCTTCTGTTTTAGGTACGCTAATTAATAATTTCTTCTGTTTTAGGTACACCATTTTACTTCATTTGGTAATACTTATTCTACTGTTTTTAATTAATTCTATTTTTATTTTTTATTTTTTGATTTTTTGTTTTTTAATTTGCTTATTTTCATTTAATTTTATTTTGGTTTGTTACAGGTTTTTCTAAATTCTAATTATTTATTCTGTTTTAGGTATACCGAGGATAAAATTTTTAAAAAATTTTTAATTTGTTGGTAATCTAATTTTCTCTTTATTTTTATTTCTGTGTTTTTTGGTTTTTTGATATATTTATAACGATAATCCTATCTTAGGATTAAAACTTAATATTTTATTGTGTTTTAGGTGAAAGCAGGCAGTTACATTGTTTTAGAGGGTGTAACATAAAGATTTATTATTATTATAATCGGGTAAATAATTTTATTTTCATTTTAAGGGTAATATTTTATTATTATTTGTTTCAGTGTGATGCGGTCTCTTTCGGATTTGTAAATATTTTTTTAATTTTTTTAATTTTTTAATTTTAAGGTTTTTTAATTTTAAGAGGTTTAATGCTACTGAAGAGGATTGCCAAAGCAATCGAAACCGGTCTAGCTAATTAATAATTTTATAATCTAGCTAAATATTTTTATTGTGGGTCCTTAAGGGGATATATTTTAACAAAAATTCCCATCTTGTTTGTTAAATTGATGAAATGTATTTTATGATGTATATTGTATTTTATGTATAAATATTGTTTTTTAATATTAAGTAAAATCTAAAATTGATTATATTTATTTTTTTATTCCAATAGTAATCCACTGTTTTGATTTTGTACAGAAGGCAAAAAATAGTTATTTTGCAGTGTTTATTTCGCTACTTTCTGGTATGAGTTTGGAAACATTATTGGAAAGCGGACGTTTTCAGAATGTTTTTTCTTAATATAGGCAAAGCAAATGTATAATATTTTTTCAGCCACCTTCTTCGAAAAACCAATTTTGTTTAAAAATCTTTATACTTTATGTTGTGTTTGACCTCGTAAAATCCGTCATTAAGCAAGAATGCTTTTCGTATGGAAAATTTTTGCAGTCTGAACGTCAAAGTGTAGGTTTTGGGGATAACTCGGTTGGATATTGTTTTAAAAGTAATTGTTCTAAAACAACTAAACAATATTCATTAAATTCGGAGAAATTTTTATCATATAGGTAATTGTGCTCAAAATTAACAAAAAATGTTCTTCGAAATTCAAGCCCTTCAGTTTTCTATTAAAAAATTCGTGAAATTTTAAGAAACGCAACTTTTATGATTTTCATCCGTCGAAAATTGTATGAAAAAATCAGATTTTTAATATGTATACAAAATATATTTGTAGATTTCCCCAATTTTTGGGGTTGCATTGTGTATAATGAAATTTTTTTAACTTTCCTGCTTAATTGACATTACTTCTAGTCGATTGTTGAAAATCCCATTTTGCTAGCATGTATAGAACAGAAAATCGTTATTTTTGGGTGATTTTTCGCGTTGTCTTATAACAATTAACAATCAAGCATATAAAATACAATTAGATCAAAAATTTTTGCGCGATGTTGTTGGGCAAGCATTACTCGGCAAAATAAAAATTATATACATATTTAAATTCTGATTTTTCATTCACTTTTTGAGGGATGAAAAACGAAAAAACGCGTTTTTTCCAATTTTACGAATTTTTTATTCCGGCAACCTGTACTTTTCTGTTCAGGACCATTTTTCAAACGAAATCCTGCAATAATTTTCTAAACGAAAATTATTCATACTCAATGATGGATTTTATCAGATCTATGTCGAGATAGAACAACATTTAATTTTTTAAATATGCTTCATATTTTATGGCAAAAGCAACTAGTGGTAGAGTTCGTACAAAACGAAGTGGCACCGAGCAACAGAGAGTGTATGATGTATATGTATGTGCACTCGTATCTACACTCTCTCTTGTTCAGTGCCACTTGGTTTTGTACCAACTCTACAAAAATTAATTTACCTACTTGGAGCATGTAACTAACACCTAATGAGTTTTTATCCCCTTTAATATGATGATTTAAACACGTATTAAATCATCAAATAGTGAGAAATGTAGGGAAACAAACCACGGAAATATTTGACAGGCACATGTAAGAAAAAAATTCCTCAACTAATAAATTTTCTAAATAGTGGACGGCTTGTTCCTGGAACGACCCAAAATTCGAGAAAAATACACTTCTTTCATTTTTTTAGCATAAATAAATGATAAGAGACTAAATAAATTATTATTCGCTATTTTATTCATTTAAACGTAAAAAAATTACAGATATTAATATATTATTATTAATTGAAACCACACTGAATTATTTTAGCGACCGCTTACCTGGTTACCGTCTTCTCATTTGCATTCAAACATACGGACGAAACGGAGAGTTCTATTTGAAATCTATAATTTTTGTCTTTTAAATAAATATAAAACAAACAAAAATTGATTGATTTTCTTGTAATTATCTATATACAAAAAATCAACAGTTTTTATTTAAAAATAATTAATTTATCAAGTACTACAAATGAACCGACCATATTTATACATGTTTGAAAAATTTAAAGATTGAGCATTTTCCTTAAATGCATATATCAAGTGTATAAAAACTTTTTTTGATTTATTTTCTTCGAGATAAATAACACGTAACAAAATTTTTTTAACTCATTCGATTTGTTCATCCTACATTTACTACCAAGTCCAATAGTTTTTTGTACAGCTAGCCATTCACGCTAGCTTTTTTTTTAACAAAATGAAGAATACACGGAAAAATTTTTAAATTGCTCTAACTCGATATTTTACAATTTTTTCGTATTTTTCATCTACATAATATTCTACATCAGGCATGGGCGAGTTATTTTAAGTCAAAGTCACCATTTTTATAAGTTTTTTGCGTGTCTTAAAGTTTATTGTGTGTCTCTTTATATAAGTCTGCATTGCTCATAGCTCTCATATAACTCTATCTCAGTTTCTCTAATAGTAATGAGATAGGTAGAAAAAAATGTTGTCTCTCTGTCTTACTCGTATTATTGGCTGACACTGATTAGGGTATCACTGTCTTACTGGTATGTTAGTTACAGAAGTCTGAGTGGCTTCTCTAAGCCACGTTTGCCCATGCATGTTCTACATCTCTACATTTTGTGTGTATATTTTTATTACATACCTAAATAAGAGTCATAAAACATAAATAATATAAATTTCATACCTGAAGACCCTTAATAATAAATGAACATTTAATTATATTATAATATGTCTATATTATAGACGAGATTTTAAAATGTAAATATTATTTTCAAATTTGCAAAACATTTTTATTTATCCCTTTGATAATGTCGCCACAAATATAGCGTTGTTATAATAGAGAGAATAGATATAGATAATATTAAAACATGTGACAGAGGAGAGAATATAAGTAGTAAATACCTACATTACTAATAATAATAATAATAATAATAATAGAAATAAGATTTTTTAAATTATATCGTTCGTACAGTTTTTTTCTTTGTTATTAAGATTTTTATTTATTTTATCTGTACTAGCTAAATGAAATTTTTATAATATACAAATTTGCAGAAAACAAAAGTATATACTTGACATTTACATTTCGAATACAATTTCAAATTTTGTATTTTATAACTTAAAACGGTATCATCTCCGTAAATATTAAAGTTGAAGAAAATTTCTTGGGAGATTCCTTGGAATAAATATCATTGGAACTTTCATTGTAAGCGAGGAAATTTAACATTTAAGCGAGAAAATTTCTAAAGTAAGATGGATCGAGATGCGGTTTTTTGCATTAGGTTCTAAAAGGCATTTATAAACTTTGAGAACTTTGCAAATTATGGGAAGATAATTTTCCTAGTTTGTACATTAAAAAATGCATTTTTTGTACATTTTTTGTAGAAATGTAATGGAGAGCCGTTAGATTTATATCTCGGATTCCAGGAACAGTCAATGAATCTTTATAAAAACTGTTAGACTGCATTCTTTAAAGTTTACTTAAATAAATTAAAAACAAAAATTTATGCGATTTTGTCCAGGGGGTGGAAAAGTTTATTGAAAAATGGTGACGGGAATCGATATAGGAAAAAATTCTAAGCAAAAAAGTGCCATTGAAACATATTTCGAAAAGTCAATACTTTCCGAGTTTTTGTCTAATGAAATTCAGTATTTAACGTCAAATAACTGAAAAATTTGGCGTTTTTTTAAAAAAAGAATATCGTAGACTTTTAGAAATACTATAAAAAAAGAATGTACGTTAAAAAAGTATTTGCATAAAAATTAACGGGAGTTTCAAGTGAGTAACAAAGCTTCTCGGACCGTTGTTTTTATATTTCATTTAGCACAAAAATATATGAATTTACCACGGGAACTAAAATTAATGCTTCTTGCTTTCCAATTAATTTTATTTAGGTACTGACGACATGCTCAAAAAGTTCTAGCAGTTTCGGATCCTTATTTTTTGAAATATTGCAATTTAAATGCCAGAATTTAAAAAAAAAAAAAAAGTCTTGTTAAATAACTCGTAAAATAATAAAGGTATAGAAAAAAAATTTAGCATTTTTTCAGCAAAATATTTTATCTCCTAACCTTTATTTTTTTCGAGTTTATTTAACGATAAAGACATTTTTTTGTATTTTTCGAAAAAAAAATTTGCATTAAAATTGCAATGTATAAAAAATTATATATCCGTATTACCGTGATAAATTCACCAGTTTTTTGTGCTGAATAAAACATAAAAAGAAAAGTACGTGAAACTTTCTTTTCATTATAACTCCGTTAATTTTCGTGCAAATGACTTTTTCATTTTCATGGTTTTTAAAAGAACTTTAAAAAGTGTATGATATACTTTCTTCAAAAAACAAGCAAATTTTTCAGTTATTTGACGTTAAATACAATCGCTAATAACTCGGAGGACGGAGAGTATTGACTTTCTGGAATATGCTTGATTGACTTTTTTGCTTAAAATTCATCCTTCTAAGTTTTGGCTCCCACCCCCTGGGCAAGATAGCCAAAACTTTTGTTTTTAACTTCTTTAAGTAAGCTTTAAACAATGTAGTCGAAAAGTTTTTAGAAAAATTTATAAACTGGTAATGGATTCCGAAATTTGAGATATTTATACCTCCTTATGGCTCTCTGTTAATAACATAAATTTAAAAAAAATATCTTTACGTTTTTTTATAAATTTTTTCACTTTTAATACTACATGTACATATAACATGATAAATAACCATACAAATAATAATACCATGCATATATGTAATACATATCAAGGTATACTAAGTTTAGTCCCAAGTTTGTAACGCTTAAAAATATTGATGCTACGAACAAAAATTTGGTATAGGTGTTAGATAGAATCATCTATTTAGTCCATTTCCGGTTGCCTGCCCGTCTGTCTGTCAACACGATAACTCAAAAACGAAAAATGATATCAAGCTGAAATTTTTACAGCGTACTCAATGAGCAATTAACGGGTGTTTCAAGTGAGTAACAAAGTCATATGAACTCAATGAGCAATATAGGTCAATTGGGTCTCGAGGGCGCTAATTAAGTGCAAATTTTATTGTATGTATTATATGGGAATGTCAGTTTTGAATGTGTGGCTATCTAAGAGTGGATATCTTTCTTTACTTTTTACATATAATATTATATGTAATCTGATGTATTTTTTGTCCAATTGAGTATACCAAAAAGTGTACATAGAAAAGCATTAAATAAGGATGGCGTAGCTGTAGCAAAAGTGTAAGTTTTCAAAAAAATGCTCAAAGTAATAAGAGTTGGATAGAGATCTAAACAAGTTATTAGAGAAGGATAGAGAAGTTTATATCGAATACTCTTTTGCTATTCTAACTATTATATTTAATACTATTTTGTAGACACTTTTTCAATGTAGTATGCATGTCTCTTACAAGCTGGATTAATATCTTGTAGACCAGATATTTAAATATAAATTTATTTATTTAATTAAATTTACAATTCAATTTACACTTGTACAAAACGTTAAGTAAACAACAATTAAAAATAAATATTTTAATGAAACAAATTATCTAACAATCCGAACTTATGTCAAACGATTGTAATAATAAGTATTATTGAAACAAAGTTATCCGAACCCGAACATACGTCAAAAAGTTTGGATACTAAGTATTATTTGTACATTAGATAGTTTACTTTATATATGCTTTTAAAATACTGCTTAGTACTTAAGGAATGTGTTTTAAAAGATCCTTTTTGTATATGATCTTTTGTATAACACTTGTGACCGTCCAGATGGTATAACATTAATATTATTAAGGGTCAACTTTCTCGTAATATTTAAAGGACAGTTTTCTGAGAAATATTTGAGTATAGCAATATTTAAAATAAACTTTCTAAAATAACTATTCTAATTTATGTTAACTAATAAACAAATGCGTAACATGCACATGTTGCATTATATTATGGTTTTAAGTCTAAAAAAATATAACTACTAGAGAATATATAATTCTGGCGCGAATGCATAAGTTATAATTCTACTAAAAGTCAGTTAACGCGGTCAAGAAGTTTTCATTTCAAGAAGCAGCAATGAAGTTGGAGCCTGAATTATGAAGAAATTTTATAAAATTACATTATGTATATTATTTATTTAAATATTTATTTATTTGTTTTATTGATTTTTTATAAATTATGTATATATTATATCCTTAAAATTTTTTGAATTATAAAAATGTTTATAATTATATGAATTATACTTTATTTTAACCAAATTTCTATTTAGTTTCACGAATTACTAAAAATTTTAGTGGAAGGTAATATATGTTGTTTCATTTAATTAAAACGGCATACTAATTTGTGATAGCTCTAACTGTAACACTCTTATTCTTATTTAAATATCATTGACATTACATTACATAGACTGAGTGTCAAACGATTTTAAGCGTGCCAAAATCTGAGGTAATTGCTTCAGATTGGTCAAATCCATTGTAGATTCGTAAGAAAAAATACGTGAAAAGTATTTTTTTTAAGTTAATTTGCGAAAAAGTTCATTAAAATCACGATGTTTTATGTAAAACATTTCTTTACCGATATATTCTCTGACATTTTGTGAAAATTTGATATTCAATGTAAGTTTTTTTGATAAATGTCCCTATATTCTTTTGATAAATGTATTTTTGTTTAAAGTCCCTAGCTGACCTCAGCAATCACCTCAGATGTTGGCACGCTTCTCACTGTACGGAAAAATAGGCGATGCTTAGTCTATGTATAACTATAAAGTCAATGCTTAATATCGAACTAGGAATCAGAAGAGTTGAATATCTCAGTATAAAGAAAGCGATAAACTATCGTAATAAGACTGAATTCCCTCATTCGTTAGGTGTATTGAATGAATGATTTTTCGAATGTATGAGTTTAGTTGGTTCATTTACGAACTCGACCTCACTTTTTACGTCCTGAGTACCCTGTAAAAATTTCAGCTTGATATCATTTTTCGTTTTTGAGTTATCGTGGCGACAGACAGACTGACAGACAGATGGACATCCGGAAATGGATTAATTAGGTGATTTTGTGAACACCTAAAGGTACCAAAATTTTGTTTGTAGAATCAATATTTATAAGCGTTACAAACTTGAGACTAAACTTAATATACCTTGCATATTTGATATATACATGGTATAACAAGAAGTGAATAATATTCCACTTTTCACTGCCTGGGACATTATCAATGTATGGCCGATCCGAAACACATTACATTGGTAATTGCGTATCTCCGCTTCATTCTCAAAAAACGATAATCCTATCTTTGGTAAATCCGTTCATGTATCATATAATATTACGTTTTTTTTAATATAAGAGTAATGATGTTAAGTAATTTTATGTTAAATATTATTTTATTAAATAAAGAACTAAGCAAGTTGCTACAGAAGGATAGAGCAGTTCACATCAAATACTAAGTAGGTAATAAGAGTAAGATAGAGATCTAAACAAGTTGTTATAGAAGGATAGAGAAGTTCAAATCAAATACCTTTCGGTACACAAGCTACTGTCGATGTACACTTTTTTTTTGACTCTTAACTAAAGCGATTAATCTCACTTCTACCGTCCATAATTCAGCCTATAATCTGATCATGTTAAACTATTTGTAAACCATATCGTTAGCCATTTATTTTTATATGAAGTAAGAGTTCTTACCATAAAGGTAATATATAAGATAGAGGCGTAAAAGCATAGGATACGCAATAAGATAATTATTGACTTCTAAAAAAGAGACCTAAAAAGGGACCTTCTTTCCATTTTGTACACGTACATAAAAAAATCTGAAAATCTCCTAAACTCAATTTACTGCATATGATTTTCATTGAAATCTGATACAACTAATTAGAAAAATGATTTTTTAATGTTTTTGTTCTTCCAAACAAGAAAATTTCAAAATATTAATTAATATACCTAACCTAAAATATACCAAAGCGCAAATAAATCGACACATAATAGACAACACATGTTTTTATATACTGGCTAGAGACGAAGACACCTATACGCGTACTTTTTCTTGCTCTCTATGTTATTATTTCAATGATTCTTACGGATGACCTAATGTATAAAAAGAAAGATTGTATATGCGTATACATGATCCCAGGCGGTCAGTAACGCATAACAATAATACACCATTACACAGCGCGCATTTCTTCTTTGTGTTATACGTAAGAACGTCCATAAAACTTTTCTTGATATATTTTATATGGCTAACGAGACGCTTACAATCGGTATATATTGTTTTTGTAGTTAGTAAAAGATAGATAATATATGACGATTTAAAATTTATAGAAAGAGCTAAATTTACAATTTAAAAAATTGATTATATTATTTTTTGGGAATATACTGTCGATGTACCCTAATTTTGCAGATTTCTTTTCTTTTCGGATTAATCAGATTTGTAATTTAATGTGTGACTACAAAATTAAAAGATAACAGACGCTTGATAGAAATAATACTATTTAGTTCATTTATTGAAGAAACATTAAACATCTTAATGTAAAAATCGTCAAACGAAATGAGTTTCAATTCGAAAATATTACCAAAATTAAAACCCTATTTTCTATGAATCGAAGAATTTTCTATTTTATAAAAACTGTACATATATTATCACTAACATAGTTTTTCTGTGTTGCAATTAAAAATGCCTAAAATTAACCATGATCTAAAATTATCAAAATTAAAAAATTGTGCCATCTGAACGTGACAGCAGAGTACTAGAAATTTGCAATCTCAGATGGTAATGCAGAAAGTTATAAAATATTACACCAAACATGTAATTGGTGT